>NC_073387.1:57484022-57676522 GCF_028641065.1 Leucoraja erinaceus | reverse complement strand
TGACATCCTTTTCCTATAGGCCTGAAACGCGACCAAAATTTTGTACACCATACTCCAGATTTTTGGTCTCACCAATGCCTTGTACAATTTTAAAAATTACATCCCGGGAGCTTCTATACCAATCAATAAAGTAGTATTACAAATGTAGACCAAACAATAAATGCTGGTGAAACTCAGCGGGCGTGCAGTTTGCATCTAAAGGAGCGAAGGAAATAGGCCAACGCTTCGGGCCTATACAAAATTCTTAAGGGGTTGGACAGGCTAGATGCAGGAAGATTGTTCCCGATGTTTGGGAAGTCCAGGACAAGGGGTCACAGCTTAAGGATAAGGGGGAAATCCTTTAAAACCGAGATGAGAAGAACTTTTTTCACACAGAGAGTGGTGAATCTCTGGAACTCTCTGCCGCAGAGGGTAGTCGAGGCCAGTTCATTGGCTATATTTAAGAGGGAGTTAGATGTGGCCCTTGTGGCTAAGGGGATCAGGGGGTATGGAGAGAAGGCAGGTACGGGATACTGAGTTGGATGATCAGCCATGATCATATTGAATGGCGGTACAGGCTCGAAGGGCCGAATGGCCTACTGCTGCACCTAATTTCTATGTTTCTATGTTTCTATAAATGACTCCTAATGCAAACAATGGGCAATGTTTAGATTGAGACCCTTCTTCAGACTGATTTTAACTGAAGATAGACACAAAATGCTGCAGTAACTCAGCGGGACAGGCAGCATCTCTGGAGAGAAAGGAATGGGAGATCCTCCACCAGCCTGAGGAAGGGTCTCGACCTGAAACGTCACCTATTCCTTTGCTCCATAGATGCTGCCTCACCCCTGCTGAGTTTCTCCAGCATTTTTTGTCTACCTTCGATATTTCCAGCATCTGCAGTTCCTTCTTAAAATGACTATTCACCTCATCATTTATGCTAAGGAGAGGAATATGTGTGAGGTGGGAGTTTTAGGTTTTTTTTGAAAATATTTTGAAAACACTGTCAACAATCTTTGAGTTAGTTCTTGATATTTTCATATTGTTTTGATCATTCAGATCTGTTGAACGGTGGGGAGATATTGAATGTGTTTTAGAACAGTTTTGAAAATGTCATAAAAACTCGGAGTTTTTAACAGCTTTGACAGCTAGTTAAGCCAGGGCGAGCAGTGTAGATATCAGACGTTTCATTGACGTGGCTGTGATCCTGCCTGGCAAGATAGAAATGAAGAGGCCGAATATAACATCAAAGAAGACAGCTTATCTTCCTTTTCCTCATGATGTCTGTGAGTCCACTGAGTTTGCGTTATGGAATATAAATTAACTAGGCTCGGATGACATATGAAGTTCAATAATGAGTGTGTGGGAAGGAACTGCAGATGCTGGTTTAAACTGAAGATAGACACAAAATGCTGGAGTAACTCAGCGGGACGGGCAGCATCTCTGGAGAGCAGGAATGGGTGACTGAGGAAGGGTCTCGACCCGAAACGTCACCCATTCTTTCTCTCCAGAAATACCGCCTGTCCCGCTGAGTTACTCCAGCATTTTGCGTCTGTCTTCAGTAATAAATGTGGCAGCTCAACGCCCGTCAGAAATCCCAACAACGTCGCAAAGACTCAACAGGTGAGAATAAAAAAAACGCATCCATCGTGGAAGACACAAGGAACTGCAGAGGCGGAAATCTTGAGCAAAACAGAAGTTGCTGAAGTAACTCAGCGGATTAGGCAGCATCGGTGGGGGGATTGGTTAGGCAGTGTTTGGGGTCGTGAGTTCCTTCATTACCGTTCAGTGAGCAAATACAAAATCTACTGTGGCACAGCGGCAGTCGGGACCCTGGGGTCAGGGTGGAATCTCGGTCTCTGGGGGCTGGGAGGCAGCAGCACTACCCACTGAACAAACTCCAAACGAGGAGTCTCTATATGCCTTGCTGAGGAATCTCCCTGGTCTGACACCCGGGTTCGATCCTAACCTCGGCTGCTGTCTGTTCGGAGTTTGCACGTTCTCCCCGTGACCGTGTGGGTTTCCTTCGGGTGCTCCTGTTTCCTCCCACAAAGGCAGGCGTGCTTGTTTCACAGAGTGCTGGAGTAACTCAGCGGGTCAGGCAGCATCTGTGGAGAACATGGATAGGTGACGTTTCACAGAGTGCTGGAGTAACTCAGCGGGTGCAGCAGCATCTATGGAGCTAAGGAAATAGGTAACGTTTCGGGTCGAAACCCGGAAGGGTTTCGACCCGAAACGTTGCCTATTTCCAGAAGGATTTCGGCCCGAAACATTGCCTATTTCCTTAGCTCCATAGATGCTGCTGCACCATAACTGAGTGGGTGCAGGCAGCATCTGTGGAGAACATGGATAGGTGACGTTTCAGGACTGAAATCTTCCCCGATAGAGATCTGGTGAGAACGGTTGATCCATGGTGGGTGTGGACTTGTTGGGGTAGACACGAAATGCTGGTGTAGCTCAGAGGAACAGGCAGCATCACTGCATAAAAGTTCACGTTCAAGTTATAGGAGTAGAATTAGGCCATTCGGCCCATCGAGTCTACTCCGCCATCCATTGATGGCTGATCTCTGCCTCCTGATCCCATTTTCCTGCATTCTCCCCATAACCCTTGACACCCGTTCTAATCAAGTATTTATCTATTTCTGCCTTAAAAATATCCACTGACTTGGCCTCCACAGCCCTCTCTGGCAATGAATTCCACAGATGAACCACCCTCTGGCTAAAGAAATTCCTCCTCATCTCCTTTCTAAAGATACATCCTTTAATTCTGAGGCTGTGACCTCTGGTCCTAGACTCTCCCACCAGTGGAAACATCCTCTCCACATCCACTCTATCCAGGCCTTTCATTATTCTCTATGTTTTAATGTCCCCCCCCCCAACCTTCTAAACTCCAGAGAATAGACAATAGACAATAGGTGCAGTAGTAGGCCAGTAGACCCTTCTTCATACTGATATGGGGGAGGAAGAGGCGGAGACAGTGGGCTGTGGGGGAGCTGGGAAGGGGAGGGGAAGGAAGGAGAAAGCAGGGACTACCTGAAATTGGAGAAGTCAATTTTCATACCGCTGGGGTGTAGACTGCCCAAGCGGAATATGAGATGCTGCTCCTCCAATTTACGGTGGGACTCACTCTGGCCATGGAGGAGGCCCAGGACAGAAAGGTCGGATTCGGAATGGGAGGGGGAGTTGAAGTGCTGAGACACCTGGAGATCAGATTGGTTAATGCGCCTCCATCATTAACAATTAGAGTTTGTGAGCATGTAAAAGATACTTTCAATCACTATTTATCCATTTCTTCCTTTCATATCTTGATCCTAGGGTTCTGGTTTCAGCCACTAAGGGTTTGGCAAATAATACAGACATATTCTGGAGAGAAAATGTTGCCAAATGACAATAGACAATAGGTGCAGGAGTAGGCCATTCGGCCCTTTGAGCCAACACTGCCATTCAATGTGATCATGGCTGATCATCCCCAATCAGTACCCCGTTCCTGCCTTCTCCCCATATCCCCTGAATCCGCTATTTTTAAGAGCCCTATCTAGCTCTCTCTTGAAAGCATCCGGAGAACCGGCCTCCACCGCCCTCTGAGGCAGAGAATTCCACAGTAGAGGCATTCATTTTTATCGTTCATGATTGTTGTAAACATTAGCGACGCAGGGGCGGTGGTTTCCGGCGGGAACGGTGACGGACGCACCACACGTCTCTGTCCTCCAGTTCCTGCGGACCTCCGCCGCTGGAAGCCTAGGATGTTGGTGTGTGTGTGTGTGTGTGTGTGTGTGTGTGTGTGTGTGTGTGTGTGTGTGTGTGTGTGCGTGCGTGCGTGCGTGCGTGCGTGCGTGCGTGCGTGCGTGTGTGTGCGTGCGTGTGTGTGTGTGTGTGCTTTATCATCATTCCTTACAATGCCGTGTACAACAGTGATCGCAACTTCTACTGAAGTGTGGATGGCCGTCGGCTCGCTAGGGGCTCATCCGCCCTTTGACGGGTCTCATTTTTGGTCCTGCTGGGGGTCCACAGCCCCCTCCTCACCTGGCAAACCAGGTGTGGGAGACGGTTTAGTCGCCGACTATCCCACCATGGAGCAGGTAGCGCGGGATTACACGGTACCCGTGGCGGTGGGAACTGCCCCCTGATCTGACCTAAAGGATCAGGCCCAGTGCTGTCAAATGCTCATCATCAGATCAAGAGAGTTTATTGTCATGTGTCTCAGATAGGACAATGAAATTCTTGCTTGCTGCAGCACAACAGAATATTGTAAGCATGAATAATCACAAAACAGATCAGTGTGTGCATATACCATTGACTATATATATACACACATAAATAAGCATATAAAGTGCAATAGGCTATTAAAGTTCAGAGTTTTGTTTGAGTTGTGTTTAATAGTCTGATGGCTGTGGGGAACGCAGCTGTTCCTGAATCTGGATGTTGCAGATTTCAGGATCCTGTACCTTCTACCTGATGGTAGCGGGGAGATGAGTGTGTGGCCAGGATGGTGTGGGTCCTTGATGCCTTTTTGAGGCAGCGACTGCAATAGATCCCCTTCGATGGTGGGGAGGTCAGAGCAGATGATTGGACGGGGCAGTGTTTACAACATTTTGTAGTCTTTTCCGCTCCAGGACGCTCAAGTTGCCGAACCAAGCCACGATGCAACCGGTCAGCATGCTCTCTACTGTGCACCTGTAGAAGTTAGAGAGAGTCCTCCTTGACAATCCGACTCTCCGTAATCTTCTCAGGAAGTAGAGGCGCCGATGAGCTTTCTTTATAATTGCATCAATGTTCTGGGACCAGGAGAGATCTTCGGAAATATGCACGCCCTGGAATTTGAAGCTCTTGACTCTTTCCTCCATCGACCCGTTGATATCAACGGGACTGTCCCCACCGTATCTCTTCCTATCCCTTCCAAAGTCCACAATGAGTTCCTTGGTTTTGCTGGTGTTGAGGGCCAGGTTATTGTGCTGGCACCATTTGTTCAGTCGGTCGATCTCGATAGAAGGAATGACAATAGACAAAGGTTGCAGGAGTAGGCCATTCGGCCCTTCGAGCCAGCACCGCCATTTAACGTGATCATGGCTGCTCATCTCCAATCAGTACCCCGTTCCTGCCTTCTCCCCATATCTCCTGACTCCGCTATCTTTAAGATCCCTATCTAGCTCTCTCTTGTAAGTATCCAGAGAACCAGCCTCCACCGAGAATTCCACACTCACAACTCTGTGTGTGAAAAAGTGAATGGGCTGAATGGCCTTTTGCCATGCTGTACCCCTGGATCTGATTTGCGGTGGGCCAGACTTACTTTGCCTCCCGCATCTTAGTTGGTGTTACAGTCGGCAGGACTGGATGGGGAGGGTGCCATCCCAATGCAGTTTGGCGGAGGTTTTTGTGCAGGAAGGAACTGCAGACGCTGGTTTAAACCAGAGACAGACACAAAATGCTGGAGTAACTCAGCGGGACAGGCGGCACCTCTGGAGAGCAGGAGTGGGCGAGGTTTCGGGTTGAGACCCATCTTCAGGTTTTCTGCGGAGAGTGAGAGCATGGGCCGATGAGTTGTCAGGTCTGCCCGTGTACAAGGGAACTCACGTCGACAATGTTGGCTACTGCTTGGTGTTCTCCATGGATGTGTTTGCACGTCTCCGCAGTTCACAGCAGGAACACCCAGCGGGCGTGAAACTCACTGTCAGATCCGAATGCGGACATCTGCCAAGTCAAGCAACACCCTTCAGTTGTAGAGAGAGGGGTGGGGGGGGGTGGGGGGGGTGGGGTGACAATTAATGAATGTCAACGTTGGAGGGTAGACAATTAAACACTGGAGTGACTCAGCGCTGACAGGCGTTGGAGGGTAGAATGGGCACAAAACGCTAGGGAGGAGTAGACTTTGAGCCAGCACCGGTGACAGGAACATCAGCATCTTCTGGAGAGATGCGATCAGCCCAATCAAACATTGCAATCAACAATAGACAATACAATAGGTGCAGGAGTAGCATTCTTCGAGCCAGCACCGCCATTCAATGTAATCATGGCTGATCATCCCCAATCAGTACCCCGTTCCTGCCTTCTCCCCATATCCCCTGACTCGACTATTTTTTAAGAGCCCTTACCACCTCTCTCTTGAAAGTATCCGGAGAACCGGCCTCTGTGTGACTTTGTCCGTGACGTTTCGGGTAGAGACCTTTCTTCAGAATAGTTAGGGATGAGGGGAACGAGAGATATAGATGATGATGTGGGACGTGGGAGGGGGGCAGAGGGTTTGGGGAATGCTACAGAATACTTCATCGTCACGTGTAACAAGGCGCAGCGGACAAAGTCACAAAGAATCCCGCCAACCACGTCATTATTCACCTCCCCCCCCCCCCCCCAGCTCTCATCCTTCTAAACTCCAGAGTGTACAAGCCCAGCCGCTCCATTCTCTCAGCATATGACAGTCCAGCCATCCTGGGAATTAACCTTGTAAACCTACGCTGGGCTCCCTCAATAGCAAGAACGTCCTTCCTCAAATTAGGGGACCAAAACTGCACACAATACTTCAGGTGTGGTCTCACTAGGGCTCTGTACAACTGCAGAAGGACCTCCTTTATTCGATACCTCTTGTTATAAAGGCCAACATGCCATTCGCTTTCTCCACTGCATGTTAAGAGAATTTATTATGAATATATTTTTGACTTGAGGGGCGAACCAAAATTCACTCTTGAGTTTACAGGAACAAATCACAGGAACAAAACCGCTCAACAAAGGTGCAGGTCTGGCCGCATTTGGAATATTGTGGGCAGTTTTGGCCACCATCCCTGAGGATGGATGTGCTGGCTCTGGAGAGGGTCCAGAGGAGGTTTACAACAATGATCCCAGGAATGAGTGGGTTATCATAAAGGCAACGTCTATTTTATTCGTCACATACACCCGAAGGTGCAGTGAAATGAATTTGCCAGCAGCGATACACTTAAAAAGAACACACAATGCAGAGTATGATTTAACACAAACATCCACCACAGCGGTCTTCACTGTGGTAGAAGGCAACCAAAGTTCAGCCAGTCCTCCTCCTTTGTTCACCCGTGGTCGGGGCCATAAACCCTCTGTAGTCGCCGCTGCGGGCGGCCAGATGTAAAGGCCGTCTCGTCAGGATGATCCAAACTCCAACGTCGGGACGGACAAACACACTCCGTGGCGTGGAGATCCCGAATCGGAACTTTCCTACCGGAATCCACGGCTTCAGGATGTTATGGGTCGCGGGCGTTTAATGAGCGTTTTAGTGTTTTCTGAATCATTCGTAACTGTCACTGTATGTCATGTTGTTGCTTGTGGGCGGAGCACCAAGGCAAATTCCTTGTATGTGAATACTTGGCCAATAAAATTACTTACTTACACCTGCATTAACCTATGATGGGCGTTTGTCAGCACTGGGCCTGTAGTCGCTGGAGTTGAGAAGGATTGGGGTGGGGGGGAGGGGACCACATTGAAACGTACAGAATAGCAAAAGCCTTGGATAGAGTGGATGTGGAGAGGATGTTTCCACTAGCGGGTGAGTCTTAGACTAGAGGGCACAGCCTCAGAATTAAAGGAGAGACATGGAATTGTTTGCCACAGAAGGCTGTGGAGGCCAAGTCAATGGATATTTTCAAGGTCGAGATAGATAGATTATTATTTAATACAGGTGTCAGGGGTTATGGGGAGAAGGCTGGAGAATTGGGTGAGGAGTGAGAGATAGATCAGCCATGATTGAATGGCGGAGTAGACTTGATGGGCTGAATGGCCTATTTCTGCTCCTATCACTTAAGAACTTATGAACTCAGGCTGCATCTATGGAAGAAAGGTGATGTTTTGGGTTGAAGCCCTTCTTCAGACTGAAGTCAGTGTCTATTTACCAGAATGATGCCTGGGTTAGAGGAAGTAGACAAAAATGCTGGAGAAACTCAGCGGGTGAGGCAGCATTTGTGGAGCGAAGGAAGAGGTGACGTTTCGGGTTGAGACCCTTCTTCTCGACCCGAAACGCCACCTATTCCCTCGCTCCACAGATGCTGCCTCACCCGCTGAGTTTCTCCAGCATTTTTGTCCACCTTCGATTTTTCCAGCATCTGCAGTTCCTTCTTAAACCTGGATTGGAGAACATTGGCGGTTGGACAGACTTGGGATATGTTCTCTGGAACGCTCGAGGTTGCAGGGTGACCTGGTGGCAAGAATTTCATTGTTCTATCTGGGACACATGACAATAAACTCTCTTGAACCCTGAATCTTGAATCTAGAAGTTTTTTAAGTGAGGAGAGACGTAGATAGAGAAGACAGGATGTGAAATATCATGCTAGTGAGCATGGCCTACATAGAAACATAGAAACATAGAAATTAGTGCAGGAGTAGGCCATTCGGCCCTTCGAGCCTGCACCGCCATTCAATATGATCATGGCTGATCATCCAACTCAGTATCCCGTACCTGCCTTCTCTCCATACCCCCTGATCCCCTTAGGTGTGAAGGGCCACATCTAACTCCCTCTTAAATATAGCCAATGAACTGGCCTCAACTACCCTCTGTGGCAGAGAGTTCCAGAGATGGACCACTCTCTGTGTGAAAAAAGTTCTCCTCATCTCGGTTTTAAAGGATGTCCCCCTTATCCTTAAGCTGTGACCCCTTGTCCTGGACTTCCCCAACATCGGGAACAATCTTCCTGCATCTAGCCTGTCCAACCCCTTAAGAATTTTGTAAGTTTCTATAAGATCCCCTCTCAATCTCCTAAATTCCGGAGAGTATAAACCAAGTCTATCCAGTCTTTCTTCATAAGACAGTCCATGACATCCCAGGAATCAGTCTGGTGAACCTTCTCTGCACTCCCTCTATGGCAATAATGTCCTTCCTCAGATTTGGAGACCAAAACTGCACGCAATACTCCAGGTGTGGTCTCACCAAGACCCTGACAACTGCAGTAGAACCTCCCTGCTCCTATACTCAAATCCTCTTGCTATGAAAGCCAAGGCTTTAAGATGAAAAGGGCACAGTTTAAAGTAGATGTGCGGGGAGAGGTTTTTTTACACAGAGGGTGGTGGGTGCCTGGAACGTGCTGCCGGGGGTGGTGGTGGAGGCACATATAATAGTGGCATCTAATAAACTTTGGATAAGGCACATAGCAATGCAGGGAATGGAGGGAGATGGATCAACAGAGAGTTAGATTTGACTCTCCGGGCTAAAGGAATCAAGGGAGAATTAAGGGATATGGGGAGAAAGCAGTAACGGGGTACTGATTGTGGATGATCAGCCAAGATCATATTGAATGGCGTTGCTGGCTCGAAGGACCGAATGGCCTGCTACTTCTGCACCTATGTTTTTTATCATGTACAGGCAGGTAAGAGTTGGGCTGGGCATCATGTTTGGCACGGACATTGTGGGCCGAATGGCCTGTTCCTGTGCTGTACCCTTCGATGTTGCATGTGGTAGATTTGTTCCTGACGTCTTGGCTGCAAATAATAAGGCAAAAAGGAAATTGCTGCATATCAGAATGAGAATTCAGACGATATACATACATTCCAGTGGTTTAGTGAGTCTCCGTGAAGCTGTGTTGAATGACAGAGGGGAGTTTGATTGAGCTGCACGAAAGCCCGATCAGATAACATCAAGGTGTGATTGGTTCTGCTCCTATCAATTGTGCGTTTGCACAGCACGGCATATTAAACTCGTTCAAAGAGCAATCCACTATTTTGCTTTGAAATACTCAACCACTTCTCTATTGAAAGGCGTCTTGCACCTTGCGCTGCCCTCAATTCCTGCCATCCCGCTCCACTATACGAACAATCATTTGCATTGAAAATAAAATAATCCTCATAACCACCTCCTTTGTTCTTTCAGTATCTGTAAAACAATCCAACTTGTTATCAACTCACTGACAAGTGGAAATAATTATCCTTAATTTATTTTTATCAAATCCCTTTGAACATCTCTTAAACTCTCCGAATCTCATGAAGCACATTCCCACCGGCACTGGTCCCTTATTATAAAACGTCTCATGTTTTAACCTCTTCATTTCGGTGTCTCTTTCATCCTTGCCACGGTGGAGCCATCGTAGAAATACAATATTCACGCGGAAGTCGAAGGACTCGTCTCAAACCAGAAGTGACCGAGGACTTGAGGCCAAATTCTTGCCGATTAAATTCATTGCTGTGAAATATTTGCAGTGTTGCCATTACCAATTGGATGGTAGCTTGCTAATGGGTGAGTGATATTCAGCTGTTAGTGCTATGAACATTTTGCCTTCAGTTCAGTTCAGAGGGACTATAGACAATAGACAATAGGTGCAGGAGGAGGCCATTCGGCCCGTCGAGCCAGCACCACCATTCAATGTGATCATGGCTGATCATCCACAATCAGTACCCCGTTCCTGCCTTCTCCCCATATCCCCTGACTCCGCTATCTTTAAGAGCCCTATCTAGCTCTCTCTTGAAAGCACCCAGAGAACCGGCCTCCACCGCCCTCTGAGGCAGAAAATTCCACACTCACAACTCTCTGTGAGTCAAAGTGTTCTAAATGGCTTACCCCTTATTCTTAAACTGCGGCCCCTGGTTCTGGACTCCCCCAACATCGGGAACATGTTTCCTGTACAGAGTGGAAACAGGCCCTTCGGCCCTCCTAGTCCATGCCGACCATCGAGTGCCGGTTCACACACTAGTTCCATGTTATCCCACTCTCTCCTCCACTCCCGACACACCAGGGGGCAATTTGCAGAGGGGCGATTCACCTACACAATCCCGCACGTCTTTGGGATGTGGGTGAAGACCGCAGCACCCGAAGGTAACCCAGGCGGTCGCAGGGAGAACGTGCACACTCCACGCAGACAGCGCCCAATGTCAGGATGGAACTCTGGTCTCTTGCCGCTGTGAGGCAGCAGCTCTACCTGCTGCACAACTGTGTCACCCTACAAACTGGACTTTAAAAAAAACACACAAAGTTCATAAAATCATTGCCTTTGTGTCTTTTTTTTTTTTTTTTTTTTTATTTAATTTTTTATTATTGGAGATAGGTACATGATCTATTACATCTATTACATCATTATTACATCATTTTTAAATTGATAATATTGTCAGTTATTATTACATTGTCTCCAATACTTTTTGCATTTTTCTTCATTTTTTTTTATAACTAGATAGGGCTAAAGGGATAGATGAAATAGAGAGAGGGAAGAAGGAAAAAGAAAACTAAAATAAAAAATAAAAAAGGAAAAGGAGTGAAAGAGGTAGTTGAAGAAGAATGGAAAAATTTGTTAAAGTTTAAAAACATCATTCGAGATATGTTCGTACATTTCGAAGTATAGCATTTCATCCAATCTTTAGTCCGGGTGCTAGTCAGGTTCCTGTGCTGAACTATTCTGACCCTTTAAATAATCAATAAAAGGAGACCATGTTCCAACGAATAATTCCTGTTTATCCAACAGGGAAAATCTGATTCTTTCCATGTTTAAGGTCTCCGTCATTTCTATAATCCACATTTTGATTGTGGGGGCCGTAGGGCCTTTCCAAAATTTTAGGATTAATTTTTTTCCTGTTATTAAACTGTAATCGATAAAGTTTCTTTGTGTTATTCTAAGTGTTTGATTTGATTCTAATATTCCGAATATTATTAATTTTGAGTTGGGTTCCAGTTGTGTGTTGATTACTTTGGATATTATACTAAAAATATTTACCCAAAATTTTTTAATTTTTGTACAGTTTGTAAACATGTGCGATAACGTAGCTTCTAAATGTTGACATTTATTACATATAGGTGAGATATGTTGAAAAATTTTATGTAATTTTGTTTTGGCGTAGTGTAACCTATGTATTACTTTAAATTGTATTAGAGAATGTCTCGCGTTTAGTGAACATTGATGTATGTGTTGTAGACTTTCTTCCCAAGTGTCTTTCGTTATTACCTGGTTTAATTCTTTTTCCCATGCTTGTCTGTGTAAGTCCGTCAAAGGAATGTCACTATCTAATAAGATATTATATATATAAGATATTAATTTTTCTGTATTAGGATGCTTATTCCAACATTCATCTAGAATCTCTGGGTTTCTATTTCGAAAATTTTTAGAATTCGATTTAACATAATCTCTGAGTTGAAGATATCTGAAATAATCATTTCCTCGAAGTCCATAAATCTGTTGCAACTCCTGAAATGTCAAAAAAGAGCCTTCTTTGTAAAGGTGTCCTATATTTTTAATTCCATTATTCTTCCATTGTGTAAAACCCCCGTCTAAACATGAAGGCTTAAACAATGAGTTATTCACAATTGGAAGAAAAAGAGATAAGTTATCTAATTTTAATGTCTTTTTTAATTGTTTCCAAATTTTTATAGCACTAAATATTATAGGGTTTTCCTTATAAATTTTCTTGTTTAATTTAGACGTAGCAAATAATATCGCACCAATATCATAAGGCATACAATCTTCCCTTTCCAGTTTTAACCAGTCTGGTTGCTGGTCTATTTCTCCCAACCAGAAGTTCATATTTTTAATATTAACTGCCCAGTAATAAAACAAAAAGTTAGGTAAAACCGAGCCTCCATTATTTTTTGATTTACACAGGTGTCTTTTGCTTATCCTATGATTCTTATAATCCCAGATAAAATCATTAACAATAGAGTCCAATTTTTTAAAGAAGTTTTTTTTTTGCCAGGTATATCGGAATCGTCTGAAAAAGGTATAATATTTGCGGTAAAAAAAAAATTTTTATGGCATTAATTTTACCAACCATTGAAATAGGTAATGTTTTCCCAGTATTGGATATTCTTATGTAATTTATTCAATAATGGGGGGAAATTTGCTTTAAATAATGATGTATATATCTTAGTTACATAGATACCTAGATATTTAAATTTTTCATTTACTACTTTAAATGGGAATTGTTGTATTATCTGTTTATTATGTTCCCTTATTGGCATAATTTCACTTTTATTCCAATTTATTCTGTATCCTGAAAGTGCACCGAATTGGTTTATTAGTTTTAATAGGTTTGGGATACTAATTTCTGGTTTTGTGATGTAAATTAATACGTCATCTGCATATAGAGAAATTTTATTCACTGTGTCTTTACTGTTATATCCGTATATTTCCGGATGCCCCCTAATTCTTTCTGCAAGTGGCTCAATTGCAAGTGCAAATAGTAATGGAGATACTAGTAACGGCATCCTTGTCTACACCCTCTAGATAGACTGAATTTAGATGACAGTCTTTGGTTGGTAAGTATTCTGGCCGTAGGATTTGTGTATAGCAGTTTTATCCATGTGCAAAATTTCTCCCCTAGCTGCATCTTTTCCATCACCGAAAATAAATAAGGCCATTCGACCTGATCAAATGCTTTTTCAGCGTCAAGTGAGATTATTGCTAAATCTTCATTAATAATTCTCTTGGTATATATAATATTAAATAATCTTCTTAGGTTATAATATGAATACCGTTTCTGAATAAAGCCTGTTTGGTCAGGGTGTATTAATTTATTCATCACTGTACTTAATCTACGTGCTAGTATTTTAGTTAGTATTTTCTGGTCTGTATTCAGAAGTGCAATTGCTCTGTATGATCCCGGATCTTCCGGATCTTTATCAGCTTTAGGAATAAGCGTTATTATAGATTCATTTAAGGTATCTGGGAGTTTCTGTTGGATGTAGATATAATCATATAGTCTTTGCAAGCGTGGGCACAGCAAATCATGAAATTTCTTGTAAAATTCTGAACCTAGACCATCTGGCCCTACTGCCTTACCATTTTTAAGAGAGCCAATAGACTCCTCAATATCCTTTATCGTAATTTCCCTTTCTAATAATTCTCTATCCTTTGAATCTAAACCTTTTAAATTACATTTTATTAAAAAATCTGCTATTCCTTCTGATTGTGCTACAGTTTTAGTTGAATAAAGGTTATGATAGTATTGTAGAAATCTATCATTTATATCCTTGGGCATTTTTAATAATTCTCCTGTCTCTGTTCTAATTTTATGAATTATTTTTTCCCCTTCCATTTTTCGCAGCTGGCGTGCTAATAATTTTTGTGGTTTGTCTCCAAATTCAAACTGTAATTGTTTGGTTTTTTGATAAAGTTTTATTACTTGTTCTGAGTACATTTTATTTAATTAATTTATATTTCAGTACAGCAATTTTATTATGTTTTAACGTAGATGGCGTTCTCGCGTTTTCTGTATCTAGTTGCTTAATTTCACTTTCCAGTGCTTTTTGTTTAATCCTGTTTTCTTTATTATAAAATGCTTGGGCAGAGATTAATGTACCTCGAACATACGCTTTGAACGTCTCCCACATAAGAGAAGCAGGTGTGTCAGGGTTGTCATTTACCTCAAAAAATATTTGAATTTGTTTAATAATATATTCCTGGCATGATCTTTCGTTCAAGATTTGCGGGTTAAGTCTCCAATATGTTTGTTTCTTTCTCGGACATTCCATTTAATTTAATCATGAATGTTACCGGTGCGTGATCTGAGATTATAATGTTATGATATTTTGAATTATAAGTAAATGGAATAAACGTAGAATCAACTAAAAAGTAATCTATTCTTGAATATGTTTTGTGTACTGGTGAATAAAATGAATATTCCCGTCCGGTTGGGTTTTCTATTCTCCAGATATCCTTAATATTAGTGGTATTAATAAATGAATTTAAAAAAACACTTGAGTTGGATGTTGATTTTTTTTGCCTTGATGATCTATCTAAGTATGGGTCTAATGTACAATTGAAGTCTCCTCCAATTATTAATTTGTATTGTGCAAATTCAGGAATTTTATTAAATGTTTTGTTAAAAAAAGTGGGGTTATCGAAGTTAGGCCCATAAACATTTAGAAGGATCACTTTTTCACCATTTAACTCTCCAACCACTATAATATATCTGCCATCCATATCCACTATTATTGAGGAGGTCGCAAAAGGAATTCCTTTACGAATTACTATTGCTACTCCTCTTGACTTGTGGGAAAAAGAAGAATGATATGATTCAGCGATCCACTTAGCTTTAAGTCTGTGTTGTGATTCCTTTTTAAGATGTGTCTCTTGAAGAAATATTATATCTGTTTTGATTTGATTTAGGTGTGCCAAAACTTTACTTCTCTTAATTGGTTCATTGATTCCCTTGACATTCCAACTACAAAATGTTATTCCCTGACCCCTTCTTGTCATGTTAGCATCTTGCATATTGCTTTTGTGGTGGTCTATAATCGGGTAGAAGGAACAACACATAGAACCTGACCCTGCTCCCAAACCTCAGATAGATGAATTTAAATTCAAATACATCATTCTTCCGATCATATCTCCTTGCCTTGGTCTTGTTTTTCCATTCAAACCTTGAGTTAAAGAAGTATTTAAAGAAAGAAAAGTGATAGGGTTGGTTAGTGTAGGGTGAAGAAAAAAGAACTACATCTACAATTAGTGTAGTTAGTGATAGCCACACTAACGTGGCTAGAATTCTAAAGACTTCCGTAGCCTTTGTAAAATGAGAAAATTCCCAGCTCCGTGCCCGAGGAAGAGGAAAGAAAAAAAAAAAAAAAAAAAAAGGGAAATTATATTTAACATTCAATCAACTTCTTTGGGAGTGTCAAACTTATTTACCTAGCCTTTGTGTCTTATGGGCCTGTCCCACTTAGGCGATTTTTTTCGGCAACTGCCAGCGACTGTCACAGTGGTAGCAGGTCACCGGAAAAACGGCGATATTTTATCTATCTACTTATTCCTGGCATCATTCCTGTAAATCTCCTCTGGACCCTCTCCAGAGCCAGCACATCCTTCCTCAGATATGGTGGCCAGAACTGCACACAATATTACAAATGCGGTCTGACCAGCGCCTTATAGAGTCTCAGCGTTACATCCCTGTTTTTGTATACAATCCCTCTTGAAATAAATGCTAGTATGACGTTTGCTTTCTTTACTACGGATTCGACTTGCAGATTAACTTTTTGGGAATCCTGCACCAGCATTCCCAAGTCCCTTTGCACCTCCGAGTTCTGGACTCTCATCCCGTTTAGAACATTGCCTTGGTTGTATTGTTGATCTGTGTGAATTGCGTGCAAAACACAACTCGGCTCGGCAGCTCGCTAGCTCGTGACAATCATTCACCTCAACCTCTACCTAAACTTCTTCACACAGAGGATTGTGAGTCAGTGGAATTCTCTGTAAGCCATTTATAACGGAGACGAGGAAACACTTTTTCTCACAGAGAGTGGTGAATCTGTGGAATTCTCTGCCTCAGATTGTCTATTGCCCCAGGTGGAGGCCGGTTCTCTGGATACTTTCAAGAGAGAGCTAGATAGGGCTCTTAAAGATAGCGGAGTCAGGGGATATGGGAAGAAGGCAGGAACGGGGTATTGATTGGGGATGATCAGCCATGATCGCAGTGAATGGCGGTGCTGGCTAGAAGGGCCGAATGGCCTACTCCTGCACCTATTGTCTAGGTTTCTATGTTTCTATGATGATGAGGGCTTCTGTCTGCAAATTAAGGGACAGGTGGGACAGGCGACTCGTGCTCGGGGAATGTTTTATCATGTCCCGGTGTATGAGAGTGTTTAACAAAACTGATTGGGTCTTTGAGGTAGAATCATTGTTGTTATGTTGCTATCCAGCGCACTGCTGTGCATGATAGTCCTCTTGCCTCAGGCATCGACGATTCGAGGCAGAACTAACTACATAGTGCTGAATAATGAAAAATAGGATAAACCTCCCTTCAAATAAAAACAGTATTTTGGAAATGTATAAATGTATTTATATACAGCGTGCACCCCTGTCGATTCTCTGTACCTGCGTTCTTCCTGACCTGTGTGAGTGAATGAAATATTCTGACTGACTGCCTCTGTTGCACAGCAGTACACAACGCAGAGATTACACTGACTGAAGAGAAGCCCAAACTGCCTAATTAAACAAGACAACTCGAACACTGCATGCAGGAAACATAGAAACATAGAAAATAGGTGCAGGAGGCCCTTCGAGCCTGCACCGCCATTCAATATGATCATGGCTGATCATCCAATTCAGTATCCTGTACCTGCCTTCTCTCCATACCCCCTGATCCCTTTAGCCACAAGGGCCACATCTAACTCCCTCTTAAATATAGTCAATGAACTGTGGCCTCAACTACCTTCTGTGGCAGAGAATTCCACAGATTCACCACTCTCTATGTGAATTTTATTTTTCTCATCTAGGTCCTAAAAGACTTCCCTCTTATCCTTAAACTGTGACCCCTTGTTCTGGACTTCCCCAACATCGGGAATAATCTTCCTGCATCTAGCCTGTCCAACCCCTTAAGAATGTTGTAAGTTTCTATAAGATCCCCCCTCAATCTTCTAAATTCTAGCGAGTACAAGCCGAGTCTATCCAGTCTTTCTTCATATGAAAGCCCTGACATCCCAGGAATCAGTCTGGTGAACATAGAAACATAGAACATAGAAAATAGGTGCAGGAGTAGGCCATTCGGCCCTTCGAGCCTGCACCGCCATTCAATATGATCATGGCTGATCATCCAACTCAGTATCCTGTACCTGCCTACTCTCCATACCCCCTGATCCTTTAGCCACAAGGGCCACATCTAACACCCTCTTAAATGTAGCCAATGAACTGGCCTCAACTACCCTCTGTGGCAGAGAGTTCCAGAGATTCACCACTCTCTGTGTGATAAAAGTTTTCCTCATCTCGGTTTTAAAGGATTTCCCCCTTATCCTTAAGCTGTGACCCCTTGTTCTGGACTTCCCCAACATCGGGAACAATCTTCCTGCATCTAGCCTGTCCAACCCCTTAAGAATTTTGTAAGTTTCTATAAGACTATAGGAACCTTCTCTGTCCTTCCTCTACAGCAAGAATTCTATAGCAAGAAGGAACTGCAGGTGCTGGTTCAAACCAAAAGTAGACAAAAAAAGCTGGAGTAACTCAGCGGGACAGGCAGCATCTCTGGAGAGAAGGAATGGGTGACGTTTGAAGAAGGGTCTTGACCCGAAACGTCACCCATTCCTTCTCTCCAGAGATGCTGCCTGTCCCACTGAGTTACTCCAGCTTTTTGTAGTCCATCTAAAGGGCCTGTCCCACTTAGGTGATTTTTCAGGCAACTACAGGCGACTAGGCTGTTGCCACATGGTCACTAGGGGTGTCGCCTGTACGGTCATGAGTCATCTCCTCAGTCGCCCAAAGAGTCGTAGCGTTTTTCTGGGTGCCGCTGGATTTTGATATGTTCAACATTTTCGGTGACAGTGGGCTTGTCATCTTCTCCTGACGTAGGTTGTCGCTGATGCT
Source organism: Leucoraja erinaceus (assembly GCF_028641065.1). Lineage (NCBI taxonomy): Eukaryota > Metazoa > Chordata > Chondrichthyes > Rajiformes > Rajidae > Leucoraja > Leucoraja erinaceus. Next base: position 57,658,331 of record NC_073387.1, on the reverse strand, counting down.
GACTTCAATGAATTCCATTGTCGTAGTCACCGAAAAAATCATATAAGTGGACAGGCCCATTAGTCCCGTCACCGGTTTTTCGCCGACCTGCTACGACTATGACAGTCGCCGGCAGTCACCTAAAAAACTTGCCAAGTGGGACAGGCCCTTAACTCTAACGCTGCAACACTAGATTCCGCATTCTGGTATGTTTCGCTCTGCTCTATATGTTGCAGTTATGTCTCTTGATTGTAAACACGTCTCTCATGATTTGGTTTAGTTTAGTTTGGAACTACAGCATAAAACAGGCCCTTTGGTCGACTGAGTCCACACCGACCACTGATCACCCATTCACACACTAATTCTATATTATCCCACTTCTTGTCATTAGTTAAGGGCCGGTCCCACCAGCAGTGCGATAGCGTGCGTCTAGCGTGACCAAACGTGGTCGCTTGAGGCGTACGGCCTCGCGGGGCCGGCCCCACTTCGATCGGCGGAGGCGTACGGAGTTGTACGGGGCTGGTCCCGACATTACACGGGGCTCCAAAAATCTTGCACTCTCCGAAAATCCTGCGGCCCGCAGCCGCATTGAGGCCGTACGCAGCGCCTTGACGTCGTACGCCCAGCATGTGGCGTTGCGTGATGATGTCACCGCCCGACGCCGTGCGACGTCCAAATTCAGTCGGCCCGCCTCCTGTCCAGCTGATTGGTGAGTATGATGTTGGGATCAGCCCCACACAACTCCATACGCCTCCACGGTCGATGTGGGACCGGGACCGGCCCCGCGAGGCCGTACGTCTCAAGCGACCACGTTTGGTCGCGCTAGATGCATGCAGTCACATGCTGGTGGGACAGGCACGTAAATGTGTCACTTTTAGTACGGGTGTCAGGGGTCAAGGGGCGAAGGCAGGAGAATGGGGTTGAGAGGTAAAAATAGACCAGCCATGATTGAATGGCAGAGTTGATTTGATGTGCCGAATGGCCTCATTCTGCTCCTAGAACATGAAGGTTTGCATCCACTCCCTACACACACTAGGGGCAATTTTCAGGGGGCAATTAACCCACAAGTCTTTGGGATGTGGGAGGAAGCCGGAGCACCCGGACGAAACCTGTACGGTCACCGAGAGATTGTGCAAACTCCACACAGACAGCACCTGAGGTCTGGATCGAACCCGGGTCGCTGGCGCAGTAAGGCAGCAACTCGACCACCGCACCACCGCACCGCACAGCCCATTTGACTGGACAACACGCAGACATAAGCTGTTCACGAGGCAATCATAGATGTATACCAACACCCAGTAGTAACTACTTCACTTTAGAGGTACAGCATGGAAACAGGCCATTCGGCCCACCGAGTCTGGGCCAACCAGCGACCCCCATACACTAGCACTATCCTTCCCACCTGCATGTCGTCGAAATGTGGGAGGAGACCGGAGCACCCGGAGGAAACCCACACGGTCACAGGGAGAACGTGCAAACTCTACACAGACAGCACCTGAGGTCAGGATCGAACCCAGCTGCACCACCGTGCTGCCCATTGGGCTGGATAACACGAACGCAGACTTCAGCTTTTCATTGCATCTTGTTACACCTGGCAATAAGAAATGATGACCAAGTAGTAAATGTCCAGATTGTTGAAGGAAAAACAGCATGGGAGGCATAAAGTCTCATTACTATTCCGGGCCAAGTTGTTGCCCACATATTAAAACGCATTATGAGCGCATGCATTTTAATCAACAAAGTGTCCGAGGGACAAAGGCTGGCTGCGTCAGATAATTACAGATTACAGGTTCCCTCAAAGTCATGACTGAAGATTTATTCTTCTGCTTAATTGAAAATGGTTCGGAAGAAATGAAATGAATAGGAAGCCAGTGGATGTTCACCCTTTGACGGCAGCTGATAATGTCCACTTAGCTGGGGAATGAACAGAAAATAAATGTGAATGGAAGTCACTCTGCCTGTGTTTCGCATGCAATCCATTCTCCAAATGTTCCAGCTGGCTCAGATTCTCTCAGCTGTGGCTTCAGGGAACACTTAGAACCTCATACATTGCTGTTCAAAATTATTTAAACTTCATGTCTTGAGGCTGCTAGGCTTGATTGGACAGTTTTTTTTACATTCCAAAATAAACATTTGCAGTAATAACTTGATTAAAACAAATGTTAGGACAGAATTTGGAGTTGTTATAGGGCCTGTCTCACTGTACCAGCTAATTCCCCTGATTCGAACTCAGAGATTTACGGTAATGGCCGTTCGTCGGTACTCGGGGCTCTCGTGGACATTTTTCAACGTAGAAAAATCTTCTCAAGCCTTCACTAGCTTACCGCGTTTCCCGAGTACCTGCCGTTAGCGTTACGAGCCGCTAAGAGACGCCCCCGAGCTCCGACGTACCCACTACGTACACTCTACGTGCCTACCATGAGTTTGATTTTTTTTTTTTAACTCGGGAGAGCTCTTGAATGAACTCGTACAGTGGGACAGGGCCCTTTAGCGTCTGCTTCTCTGGCGTGTAAACATCATGTACAATCTGCTTGATCCCGGGCGCACCGCGCAGACGATGACATCCACGTGGAAACGTTTGACGTTTTAACGTTTTTAAATTGCCCGCCACATGCCAGTCTACACTTCATCGTAGTGCAGCTGCATACGAGAAACGTCAGATGCTCCTTCATAACAAAACATTTCTTCTCCTTCTCCTTCTCCCATCTACACCTCACGCTGCCTCGGCAAGGCCAGCAGCATCATCAAGGACCAGTCTCACCCCCGGTCACTCCCTCTTCTCCCCTCTCCCATCAGGCAAGAGGTACAGAAGTGTGAAACCGCACACCTCCAGATTCAGGGACAGTTTCTTCCCAGCTGTTATCAGGCAACTGAACCATCCTACCACAACTAGAGAGCAGTGCTGAACTACTATCTACCTCATTGGTGACCCTCGGACTATCCTTGATCAGCCTATGCTGGCTTTACCTTGCACTGAACATTATTCCCATCTCATGTGCCTGTGCACTGTGAACGGCTCGATTGTAATCACGCATTGTCTTTCTGCTGACTGGATAGCAAGCAACGAAACCTTTTCACTGTACCTCGGTACACATGACAATAAACTAAACTGAAACTAAACAAAGTGCAGGAGTAACTCCGGGTGTCAGGCAGCGAACATGGATAAGTGTCGTCTCGTGGCGGCACAGTGGCGCAGCGGTAGAGTTGCTGCCTCACAGCGCCAGAGGCCCGGGTTGGAACCTGACTACGGGTGCTGTCTGTAGGGAGTTTGCAGGTTCTCCCCGTGACCACGTGGGTTTTCACCGGGTGCTCTGGTTTCCTCCCACACTCCAAAGACTGTAATTTGCCCCGAGTGTGTGTGGGATAGAACTAGTGTACGGGGGATCATTGGGCGGCGTGGACCTGTAGAATGAATGAATGAATAAGTTTATGAATAAGTCTGAAATGCAGTTGTACAGAGCCCTAGTCAGACCACACCGGGAATATTGTGTGCAGTTTTGGTCCCCTAATTTGAGGAAGGACATTCTTGCTATTGAGGGAGTGCAGCGTAGGGTCACAAGGTTAATTCACGGGATGGCGGGACTGTCATATGCTGAGATAATGGAGCAGCTGGGCTTGTACACTCTGGAGTTTAGAAGGATGAGAGGGCATCTCATTGAAACATATAAGATTGTTAAGGGTTTGGACACGCTAGAGGCAGGGAACATGTTCCCGATGTTGGGGGAGTCCAGAACCAGGGGCCACAGTTTAAGAATAAGGTGTAACCCATTTAGAACGGAGACGAGGAAACACTTTTTCTTACAGAGAGTTGTGAGTCTGTGGAATTCTCTGCCTCAGAGGGCGGTGGAGGCAGGTTCTCTGGATGCTTTCAATAGAGAGCTAGATAGGACTCTTAAAAATAGCGGAGTCAGGGGATATTGGGAGAAGGCAGGAACGGGGTACTGATTGGGGATGATCAGCCATGATCACATTGAATGACGGTGCTGGCTAGAAGGGCCGAATGGCCTACTCCTGCACCTATTGTCTATTGTCTATTATTGTTTATTGGTCAAGTATTCACATACAAGGAAATTGCCTTGGTGCTCCGCCCGCAAGTGACAACATGACATACAGCAACAGTTAGCAATGACACATAAAACACTGAACATTAAAAGAATGGAGAGGGGGTTGGGCTTTGTAGTATAGCCAGTTACGTGTCGTAGAGTCAAACAGCACGGAAACAGACCCTTTGGCCCGACTGTCCATGCTGGCCCAGATGCCCCATCTCTGCTAGTCCCACCTGCCCGCATTTGGCCCGGATCCCGCAAAACTTTTTCTGTCCAAGCACCTGTCCAAGGTGACCTGTCAAAGCGTACCTGTTGTCATTATACCTGCATCACTGGCGCCCCCCGGCAGCACGTTCCACATGCACACCACCAAACGTTAAACATGAAGGACCAAATACAAAAAAAACACAAACACAAAATCAGAAGATGAAAATCTGGTTCCACCGGGAATTGAGCTGACACCTAAATGAGCTGCGAGGGGAACATTCCCGAATAACCATGTCAATTAGTCACTGAACATGAAGGTAGTTTCATTCATCGACAAAACCATGACCTTGTGACCAATTAGTTCAAGACAATGAGCCCTGGATCAACGGTAAAATTAATGAAGGAAGGCAAGTCAGCCGAGGTAATGTGTCGGGCAGGTTACGCGTGGGGTGTCGTGAGACTATCTGATACTCCTGTCTGCAGGAAATATTTATGCTGCAGGACATTCCGTTCATTGAGACAGACACCAGCATTGAAATTTGACAAACAAGTCAATGCCGTGGTAAAAGCTAGCTTCCTCCAGCTTCGGACGATAGCTAAAATAAAACCATTCCTCCAGTTTGATGACCTCGAAAAGATCATCCACACATTCATCTCCTCCCGCCTCGCTTACTGCAACTCCCTCTACACTGGCATCAGCCAATCTTCCCTGTCCCGCCTGCAACTGGTCCAAAACGCCGCAGCCAGACTCCTGACGGGCACCCGAAAAAGGGACCACATCACCCCGATCCTGGCCTCTCTCCACTGGCTCCCTGTGCGGTTCCGTATAAACTTCAAGATCCTCCTCCATGTCTACAAAGCCCTCAATGGGCTTGCCCCCTCCTACATCAAAAGCTCCTAGACTGTGGAACAGCATCCCCCCTTCCCATCAGTACTGTCCCCTCCATCGACTCCTTCAACCGAGACTTAAAACTCATCTCTACTCCCAAGCCTTTCTTCACATCCTCTGAGCGAGGGCTATATGTATGTATTTATGTATGTACTTAATCTATGAACCAGTGTTGTATAATAGAAACATAGAAACATAGAAATTAGGTGCAGGAGTAGAGGCCATTCGGCCCTTCGAGCCTGCACCGCCATTCAATATGATCATGGCTGATCATCCAACTCAGTATCCCGTACCTGCCTTCTCTCCATACCCCCTGATCCCCTTAGCCACAAGGGCCACATCTAACTCCCTCTTAAATATAGCCAATGAACTGGCCTTGACTACCCTCTGTGGCAGAGAGTTCCAGAGATTCACCACTCTCTGCGTGAAAAAAGTTCTTCTCATCTCGGTTTTAAAGGATTTCCCCTTTATCCTTAAGCTGTGACCCCTTGTCCTGGACTTCCCTAACATCAGGAACAATCTTCCTGCTAATGCTAATAATGTTAGTACCTCCACCAATGTAAAGCACTTTGGCCAACGAGAGTTGTTTTTTAAATGTGCTATAGAAATAAAAGTGACGTGACTTGACTTGAGACACAAGATGCTGGAGTGACTCAAGGGCCTGTCCCACTTACGCGACTTTTTCGGTGACTGCCGACACCCGTCATAGGTCGCCGAAAATTTTCAACGTTGACCAGAAAGACGCTACGACTCTTTGGGTGACCAGGGGGACCACTCACGACCATACAGGCGACCCCCTGGAGACATGCCCCCTGGTGACACCCTGTGACACTCGCAACATGTGGGTGGGACACGCCCTTTAGTGGGGCAGGCGACATCTCTGGAGAAGGAACGGGAGTCGAGACCCTTCTACAGTCTGAGGTAACCCGGACTCCTTTCCTAATCTCTGGCCTTGGTTCCAACTATCTGACTATCAAACCCCCCCCCCCCCCCCCCCCATCACCATCTATTACCTGCCTCACTTTGTCCTTCCCCACCTTTTTCCAGCTTTCTTCCCCTCCCCCCTCCATCCCCTCCAACAATCAGTCTGAAGAAGAGTCCCGTCCCGAAACGTCACCTATCCATGTTCTCCACAGATGCTGCCTGACCCGCTGAGTTACTCCAGCACTCTGTGAAACGTCACCTATCCATGTTCTCCACAGATGCTGCCTGACCCGCTGAGTTACTCCAGCACTCTGTGAAACGTCACCTATCCATGTTCTCCACAGATGCTGCCTGACCCGCTGAGTTATGGTGCAGCAGCATCTATGGAGCGAAGGAAATAGGCAACGTTTCGGGCCGAAACCCTTCTGGAAATAGGCAACGTTTTGGGCCGAAACCCGGAAGGGTTTCGGCCCGAAACGTTGCCTATTTCCTTAGCTCCATAGATGCTGCCTGACCCGCTGAGTTACTCCAGCACTCTGTGTCAAAGAGTCACAGATTCACAGCGTGATACAGCGTGGAAACAGGCCCTTCAGCCCAACTTGCCCACACCGGCCAACATGTCCCCGCTACACTTGTCCCACCTGCCCGTGTTTGGTCCATATCCCTCCAAACATGTCCTATCCATGTTCCAGCCTAACTGTTTCTTAAATGTGGGATAATCCCAGCCTCGACCACCTCCCCTGGCAGCTCATTCCATACACCCACCACCCTTTGAATGAAAAACCTACCCTTCCCGATTCCTATTAAATCTTTTCCCATTCACCTTGAACCTATGTCCTCTGGTCCTCGATTCACTAACTCTGGGCAGGAGACACTGTGTCCTTTTAATAATAATCCTAAACCTAAACCTGAAATAAGCAACTGCTAAAGGGCCTGTCCCAACTACGTGATTTTTTCAGCGACTGCCAGCACCCATCATTAGACTATTCACCACCAAACATGGTGACACCCGTTTGGCCGTGAGTTGTTGCCCAAAGAGTCGTACCTTTTTCTGGTCCCCGCTGGATTTTCAACTCGTTGAAAATTTTCGGCGACCTGCTGCGACTAATGATGGGTGCCGGCAAATCTATAGACAATAGACAATAGGTGCAGGAGGAGGCCATTCGGCCCTTCGAGCCAGCACCGCCATTCAATATGATCATGGCTGATCATCCCCAATCAGTTCCTGCCTTCTCCCCATATCCCCTGACTCTGCTATCTTTAAGAGCTAATGGAATCAGGAGATATGGGGAGAAGGCAGGAGCGGGGTACTGATTGTGGATGATCAGTCATTATCACATTGAATGGTGGTGCTGGCTCGAAGGGCCGAATGGCCTACTCCTGCACCCATTGTCTATGTATCTAATAAGCAGATCTGAAGTTGTTTCGGAAGACAATAGACAATAGGTGCAGGAGTAGGCCGTTAGGCCCTTCGAGCCAGCACCGTCATTCAACGTGATCATGGCTGATCATCCCCAATCAGTACCCTGTTCCTGCCTTCTCCCCATATCCCCTGACTCCGCTATCTTTAAGAGCCCTATCCAGCTCTCTCTTGAAAGTATCCAGAGAACCGGCCTCCACCGCCCTCTGAGGCAGAGAATTCCACAGACTCACCACTCTCTGTGAGAAAAAGTGGTTCCTCGTCTCTGTTCTAAATGGCTTACCCATTATTCTTAAACTGTGTGGCCCCTGGTTCTGGACTCCCCCCAACATCGGGAACATGTTTCCTGCCTCTAGCGTGTCCAAACTCTTAACAATCTTTGTTAAGATCGCGTAAGTGGGACAGGCCGTTTATGGTTCGACTGAATGTTTCCTGATGGTTCACATGCGTTTCTGACTAACGTATGCTGCCAGAGTAATGTGAGGAAGCTTCACATTCACTCCCAGTGGAGCTGGGATTGTTACTGCGGGCATGACTGAATCAATCTATAACACTCAGGTGGCTTTAGTTTGTCATATCCTCCAGAAAAACTGTGGCCCTCTCCGTCACTCCAATACCTTAAATGGCTGCAGTGCATCCTAGATTGGCCCAATTGACATTTAACACATCGAGGTGTATCTTGTTCAGCAGTATGTATTCAAGAGAGAGTTATGCCCCGTCCCCACTTAGGAAACCTGAACGGAAACCTCTGGAGACTTTGTGCCCCACCCAAAGTTTCCGGGCGGTTCCCGGTGGTTTTTGTCAGTCTCCCTACCTGCTTCCACTACCTGCAACCTCCGGCAACCACCTGCAACCTCCGGGAACCGCACGGAAACCTTGGGTGGGGCGCAAAGTCTCCAAAGGTTTCCGTTCAGGTTTCCTAAGTGGGACGGGGGCATTAGATACAGCTCTTAGCGCTAATGGAATCAGGAGATATGGGGAGAAGGCAGGAACGGGGTACTGATTGTGGATGATCAGTCATTATCACATTGAATGGTGGTGCTGGCTCGAAGGGCCGAATGGCCTACTCCTGCACCTATTGTCTATGTATCTAATAAGCAGATCTGAAGTTGTTTCGGAAGACAATAGACAATAGGTGCAGGAGTAGGCCGTTAGGCCCTTCGAGCCAGCACCGTCATTCAACGTGATCATGGCTGATCATCCCCAATCAATACCCTGTTCCTGCCTTCTCCACATATCCCCTGACTCCGCTATTTTTAAGAGCCCTATCTAGCTCTCTCTTGAAAGTATCCAGAGAACCGGCCTCCACCGCCCTCTGAGACAGAGAATTCCACAGACTCACAACTCTCTGCGTGAAAAAGTGCAAAGGAACTGCAGATGCCGGTTTACGCTGAAGGTAGACACAAAATGCTGGTGTAACTGTCCAGCGATGTTTAGTTTAGTTTAGAGATACCATGTGGGAACAGGCCCACCGCGTCCACTCCGACCTGTGATCCACGCACACTATCACTATCCTACTCACACTTGGGGCAAATACACCCTTATTCCAAGCCAATTAACCTGCAAACCTGTACGTCTTTGGAGTGTGGGAGGAAACCGGAGCACCCGGTGAAAGCCCACGCAGAACGTACAAACAGCGTACAGACAGCACCCGTAGCCAGGTGGCACGGTGAGGCAACTCTCTACCGCTGTGCCACCGTGCCACCCGCTTACTGCTGCCAGCTTTTATTCTACCATGTTTGGGGCATGGTGATCCTGGGCTGGTACAGCCAGAATAATCGCTTGTGGCATTGAGGATGTGTGTGCAAGCTGTGACTGTGTGTGGGCTGTGATCCACACCTCCAAAGGGGCTTTATTTAAATAACTCCACATGCTCCAATTAAGTGGATTCCCCGGCCAGCGTGTTGGGATTTGAACTTGTATCCCAGGATCATTTGTATCCTGATTTCTCCTGAAAGTGCTTTCGCAGGCAGACAAGCTTACGTGTTTGTGTGTGTGTGTGTGTGTGTGTGTGTGTGTGTGTGTGTGTATGTGTGTGTGTGTGTGTGTGTGTGTGTGTGTGTGTGTGTGTGTGTGTGTGTGTGTGTGTGTATGTGTCTGTGTGTGTGTGTGTGTGTGTGTGTGTGTGTGTGTTTTTTTGTGTGTGTGGGTGTGTGTGTGTGTGTGTGTGTGTGTGTGTGTGTGTGTGTGTGTGTGTGTGTGTGTGTGTGTGTGTGTGTGTGTGTGTGTGTGTGTCTGTGTGTGTGTGTGTGTGTGTGTGTGTGTGTGTGTGTGTTATGTGTGTGGGGGTGTGTATGTGTGTGTGTGTGCCCCCGTGTGTGTGTTTATTTGTGTGTGTGTGTTCGTGTGTGTGTGAGTGAGAGTGTGTGTCTTTGTATGTGTGTGTGTGAGCATGTGTGTGAGTGTGTGTGTGGATGAGTGTGTGTGTGGATGTGTGTGGTGAGAGTGTGTGTGTGTGAGAGAGTGTGTGGATGAGTGTGTGTGTGAGTGTGTGTGAGTGTGTGTGTGGATGTGTGTGAATGTGCATGTGTGTGTCCTTGTATGTGTGTGAGCCAGCCTTCCCGATGAGCTTGCTATTGCGTACAGTATTGGTCTCCTAATCTGAGGAAAGACATTCTTGCCATAGAGGGAGTACAGAGAAGGTTCACCAGACTGATTCCTGGGATGTCAGGACTTTCATATGAAGAAAGACTGGATAGACTCGGTTTGTACTCGCTAGATTTTAGAAGATTGAGGGGAGATCTTATAGAAACTTACAAAAATCTTAAGGGGTTGGACAGGCTAGATGCAGGAAGATTGTTCCCGATGTTGGGGGAGTCCAGAACAAGGGGTCACAATATTAGGATAAAGGGGAAGTCTCTGTGGTGAATCTCTGGAACTCTCTGCCACAGAAGGTAGTTGAAGCCACAGTTCATTGGCTATATTTAAGAGGGAGTTAGATGTGGCCCTTGTGGCTAAGGGGATCAAGGGTTATGGAGAGAAGGCAGGTACAGGATACTGAGTTGGATGATCAGCCATGATCATATTGAATGGCGGTGCTGGCTCAAAGGGCCAAATGGCCTACTGCACCTATTTTCTATGTTTCTATTGTTTAATCCTTCCAAAAAAAGTAATGCTACTGTAGGCAACAGACAAAGAGTAAGATTTGGTACACTTGTATGTAGGTGAGCTTTGTATGAGAGGATGTTCCCAGATCTCGAAGGACTGAGCTGTCGGGAATGGTTGGGCAGTCTAGTTTACCTGTCTGTTGTATGTTTTATTATTAATGTTTAATGTTTTATGTGTCATTCCTCAATGTCACTGTACGTCATGTTGTCACTTGCGGGTGGAGCATCAAGGCAAATTCCTTGTATGTGAATACTTGGGCCAATAAAATTATTCATTCATTCACTCGTCTATGAATTGATGTCTAGTGGGATTTCAATCATTGTCCCACCTTCTCATCCACTCCCTGTACACCAGTGTGTGTGGTACGTACACAAAGGTACAGAAGTGTGAAAACGCACACCGCCAGATTCAGGGACAGTTTCTTCCCGGCTGTTATCAGGCAACTGAACCATCCTACCACAACTAGAGAGCGGTCCTGAACTACTATCTACCTCATAGGTGACCCTTGGACTATCCTTGACTAGACTTTGCTGGCTTTACCTTGCACTGAAGGTTATTCCCTTATCATGTATCTGTACACTGTAAACGGCTCGAATGTAATCATGTATTGTCTTTCCGCTGACTGGTTAGCACGCAACAAAAGCCTTTCACTGTACATCGGTACACGGGACAATAAATGAAACTGAGGGGCGATTTACAGCGGCACGTCTTTGGGGTGTGGGAGGAAACCCGTGCACCCGGAGGAAATCCACACAGTCACAGGGTGCACGTGCAAACTCCATACAGACAGCACCTGAGGACTTAAGAATAAAGGGTAAACCATTTAGAACGGAGACGAGGAAAGACTTTTCCACACAGAGAGATGTGAGTCTGTGGAATTCTCTGCCTCAGAGGACGGTGGAGGCCGGTTCTCTGGATACTTTCAAGAGAGAGCTAGATCGGGCTCTTGAAGATAACAGAGTCAGGGGATATGGGGAGAAGGCAGGAACAGAACAAGGGGTCATAGTTTAAGGATAAGGGGGAAATCTTTTAGGACCAAGGTGAGGAAAACGTTTTTCACACAGAGAGTGGTGAATCTCTGGAATTCTCTGCCACAGAGGGTAGTTGAGGCCACAGTTCATTGGCTATATTTAAGAGGGAGTTAGATGTGGCCCTTGTGGCTAAGGGGATTGGGGGGTATGGAGAGAAGGCAGGTACGGGATACTGAGTTGGATGATCAGCCATGATCATATTGAATGGCGGTGCAGGCTCGAAGGGCCGAATGGCCTATTCCTGCACCTATTGTCTATTGTCTATTGAGAGAGTTTTATCATCAGCAAGTACGTTCAAAGCTGTTTATTGCTTATGTTTAAGTTATCCTTGTTCAGAGCAAGTGGGCAGACTGCAGATAGAATCTGGAGCAGAGAATATTACGATGCATTTATACGCCAATCATTCCTTGCAACTCAGGTTGTGATGACAAAACTCACCTTGCAGTCAGATTACCAAAGGAAAAACTGATGCATTTAACTGTGTAACTGAGCCCGAATAATCTTGTGTTCAAGAAGGAACTGCAGATGCTGGAAAATCGAAGGTAGATAAAATTGCTGGAGAAACTCAGCTGGGTGCGGCAGCATCTATGGAGCGAAGGAAATAGGCAACGTTTCGGGCCGAAACCGAAGGGTTTCGGCCCGAAACGTTGCCTATTTCCTTCGCTCCATAGATGCTGCCGCACCCGCTGAGTTTCTCCCGAATAATCTCTGCTGGAGCCAGACGTAAAATGTTTTTTTAAAAATATGAATAAAATTTGAAGATAGCTGGAGTAATTCAGCCCAACTTGCCCACACCGACCAACAAGTCCCAGATACACTAGTCCTACCTGCCTGCATTTGTCCCATACCCCTCAAAACCTGTCCATCCATGTACCTGTCCAAATCTTTCTTGCAATAGACAATAGAAAATAGACAATAGGCACAGGAGTAGGCCATTCGGCCCTTCGACCCAGCACCGCCATTCAATGTGATCGTGGCTGATCATCCCCAATCAGTACCCCGTTCCTGCCTTCTCCCCATATCCCCTGACTCCGCTATCTTTAAGAGCCCTAACTAGCTCTCTCTTGAAAGTATCCAGAGAACCGGCCTCCACTGCCCTCTGAGACAAAGAATTCCACAGACTCACAATTCCAGAGTCTCTGCCTCAACTACCTCCTGCAGCAGCTTGTTCCATACACCCACCAACTATTGTTCATCGTAAATCTTCCCCCCCCCCCCCCCCCCCCCCTTATCTTAAACCTATGTCCTCTGGTTCTCGATTCCCCTTACTCTGGGCAAGAGACTCCACCCAGATCGATTCCTCTGGTGATTTAGTACACCTCTACACGACGTACACCTCATCCTCCTGCGCTCGGAGGAATGGAGTCCGAGCCTGCGATTAGCCGATGTACTGCTGTACACCTGTCTCTCACCTGTTACCTGCCTGTTACCTGTGAAACTGCTGATGGCAGCGGTGGTTCTCCCAGGGAACGAGATACACCTGCTCATTAACACTGTTGGAGATGCCAACATGGACCTCGCCCCCCCCACAGAGGAAAATTAATGTACCGAATCGCAGGCGTGTATGGATGGTAATAAACAACTAGATGCTGACACCCCAACAAATGCTGCCTCACCTGCTGTACATTTTCATCATTTTTTTAATTGGATTGCATTACAAAAAATATTGTCGAATACAGTAGGGGTCTGGGGCGGTACGGTGGCGCAGCGGTAGAGTTGCTACCGCACAGCGCCAGAGACCCGGGATCCATCCTGACTGTGGGTGCTGTCTGTGCGGAGTTTGCACGTTCTCCCCGTGATCCTTGTTGAGGGGAGAACTTATGGATGTGTACAAAATCATGAGAGGAATAGACCACGGGAGCTCCGGTTTCCTCCTACGCTACAAAGACGTGCAGGCTTATAGGGTAAAAGTTGTAACTGGTCCCTAGTGGGTAGGGTAGGTGCGAGTCTACAGGGGGCGCTGGTCGGCACGGACTCAGCGGACCAAAGGGCCTGTTGTTGCACTGTATTTCTAAACTAAACTAAAGTATGGTCAGTTATGTGTTTTTATTTTAAAGAGGATGGATATAAAATACTGGGTGAAGCAACTCAGCGGGACAGGCAGCATCTCTGGAGAAAAGGAATCGGTGGAGATTTTTGATTTGATTCGATTCCTTTATTGTCATTCGGCACGCACACCCCCATCCACATTAACGGGACGGAGGTGGAACGTGTTTCTAGCTTCAGGTTCCTGGGAGTCAACATCTCCGATGACCTCTCTTGGACCCACAATACCTCTACTCTGATCAAGAAGGCTCACCAGCGTCTCTTCTTCCTGAGGAAACTGAAGAAGGTCCATCTGTCTCCTCAGATCCTGGTGAACTTCTACCGCTGCACCATCGAGAGCATCCTTACCAACTGCATCACAGTATGGTATGGCAACTGCTCTGTCTCCGCACTGCAGAGGGTGGTGAAAATTGCCCAACGCATCACCGGTTCCTCGCTCCCCTCCATTGAGTCTGTCCAAAGCAAGCGCTGTCTGCGGAGGGCGCTCAGCATCGCCAAGGACTGCTCTCACCCCAACCATGGACTGTTTACCTTCCTACCATCCGGGAGGCGCTACAGGTCTCTCCGTTGCCGAACCAGCAGGTCGAGGAACAGCTTCTTTCCGGCGGCTGTCACTCTACTAAACAACGTACCCCGGTGACTGCCAATCACCACCCCCCCCCCCGGACATTTATTATTATTTATTCAAATCATTTGCTATGTCGCTCTTCAAGGGAGATGCTAAATGCATTTCGTTGTCTCTGTACTGTACACTGACAATGACAATTAAAATTGAATCTGAATCTGAATCTGATTCAGATCCTTTTGGTCTGAACAAAATTACATTGCCTGCAGTCATACACAGTAACAATAAATAACAAAACATACAATAAACACAAATTAAACATCCACCACAGTGAGTTCACCCGGCACCTCCTCACTGTGATGGAGGCAAAGTCTTAGTCTGTGTCGCTTCCCTCCTTGTTCTCCCTCTGCGCTGAGGCGATCGATCCAGGCCGGAGATGCCGCTCTCCAGTCCAGCGGATCTCCGTGGTGATGTCGCCGCCACCGAAAGCCGGAACGCCGTCTCCGCTCCGAGTCGGCCCGCCACTCTGAGTCAGCTCTGAGTCCCACTGCAACAGCTCCGAGTCCCGCTGACCCAGCTCCGAGTCCTGCTGCAACAGCTCTGAGTCCCGCAGCCTCAGCTCCGAGTCCCGCAGCCTCAGCTCCAAGTCCCACTGCAACAGATCCGAGTCCCACTGCCCCAGCTCCGAGTCCCGCAGCCCCAGCTCCGAGTCCCACTGCCCCAGCTCCGAGTCCCGCTGCATCAGCTCCGAGTCCCGCTGCATCAGCTCCGAGTCCCACAGCATCAGCTCCGAGTCCCACTGCAACAGCTCCGAGTCCCGCAGTCCCAGCTCCGAGTCCCGCTGCATCAGCTCCGAGTCCCACTGCAACAGCTCCGAGTCCCACTGCCCCAGCTCCGAGTCCCACTGCAACAGCTCCGAGTCCCGCTGCATCAGCTCCGAGTCCCACTGCCACAGCTCCGAGTCCCACTGCCCCAGCTCCGAGTCCCGCTGCATCAGCTCCGAGTCCCGCTGCATCAGCTCCGAGTCCCGCTGCCCCAGCTCCGAGTCCCACTGCCCCAGCTCCGAGTCCCGCTGTCTCAGCTCTGAGTCCCGCAGTCTCAGCTCCGAGTCCCGCTGCATCGGCTCCGAGTCCCACTGCCTCAGCTCCGAGTCCCACTGCATCAGCTCCGAGTCCCACTGCCCCAGCTCCGAGTCCCACTGCAACAGCTCCGAGTCCCACTGCCCCAGCTCCGAGTCCCGCAGTCTCAGCTCCGAGTCCCACTGCCCCAGCTCCGAGTCCCTCTGCAACAGCTCCGAGTCCCACTGCCTCAGCTCCGAGTCCCACTGCCTCAGCTCCGAGTCCCACTGCCCCAGCTCCGAGTCCCGCTGCCCCAGCTCCGAGTCCCACTGCAACAGCTCCGAGTCCCGCAGCCTCAGCTCCGAGTCCCGCAGCCCCAGCTCCGAGTCCCGCAGCCTCAGCTCCCAGCCGCTGCCGACAGCTGGAACGCCGCATCAGCGAGTCGTGCCACCGCTGCCTCGGCCCCAAAGACGGCAAGTCCAGGCTGGCTCTGCCTCCGGAGCCTCGAGGTCGGTCGCAGGTTGGAGACCGCCAGCTCCGCCATTAGGCCTCAGCGCAGACGGAGGCAGAGAAGGGGGATACGACAAGAAAAAGTCGCATTCCCCCGAAGGAAGAGACAAAAAAACATGTTTCCCCCCTCCCCCCAATAACACAACCCAACAAATTAAAACTTAGCCAAAACAAGACAAAAAAAACAACAACAAAAAGTAAAGACAGACTGACTGCAGGCGAGCCGCAGCTGTTAACAGCGCCGACACTTCCGGATTCGGATCGGAACCCTTCTTCAGACTGAAAGATGGTGGTTCTGTCAACAGATAAGCTCAGAAACATAGAAACATAGGAAACAGGTGCAGGAGTATGCCATTCGACCCTTCGAGCCTGCACCACCATTCAATAATATCATCCAAATCAGTACCCTGTTCCTGCTTTTTCCCCACATCCCTCGATTCCTTTAGCCCCAAGAGCTTGAATGTATCCAGTGAATTGGCCTCCACTGCCGTCTGAGGCAGAGAATTCCACAGATTGACAATTCTCTGGGCGAAAAGGTTTTGCCCCCATCTCAGTCCTAAATGGCCGATCCCTTATTCTTAAACTGTGACGCCTGGTTCTGGACTCCCCCCAACATTGGGACCATTTTTCCTGCATCTAGCCTGTCCAATCCCTTTAAATGTTTACATATTTCTATAAGATAGCCTCTCATCCTTCTAATTTCCAGTGAATACAAGCCCAGTGGATCCATTCTTTCATCAAACGTCATGGATAGAATGGGGACTGCAGGTGTGTACGTATTCAGCAACAAAACGATCGCCAAGTCTTGAAAGGTAGAAAAATTGCTGGAGAAACTCAGCGGGTGAGGCAGCATCTGTGGAGCGAAGAAATAGGTGATGTTGTGGGTCGAGACCCTTCTTCAGATTGATGTGGGGGTGGGGGGGTGGGAAGAAGAAAGGAAGAGGCGGAGACAGTGGGCTGTGGGGGAGCTGGGAAGGGGAGGGGAAAGAGGGAGAAAGCAGGGACTACCTGAAATTGGAGAAGTCAATGTTCATACCGCTGGGGTGTAAACTGCTCAAGAGAAATATGAGGTGCTGCTCCTCTAACTTGCGACGGGATTCACTCTGGCCATGGAGGAGGCCCAGGACAGAAAGGTCGGATTGGGAATGGGAGGGGGAGTTGAAGTGCTGAGCCACCGGGAGATCTGGTTGGCTATTGGGAACCGAGCGGAGGTGTTGGGCGAAGCGATCGCCAAGCCTGCGCTTGGTCTCACCGATGTAGAGCAGCTGACACCTAGAGCAGCGGATGCAATAGATGAGATTGGAGGAGGTGCAGGTGAACCTACTGTCTTTAATGTATTAGGACCCACACTGAGGGCACTGGAAACAGTAAACCAGGTTGGAGGAGGTGCAATTTTCTCACGGCAGTATCTCTACTGCTGCGCCACCGTGCCACCCATAATTCGTTAGTGAAAATAAGTCACAGTCGAACTGATGGAGGATTCTCGTTCACCAAAAACATCGGCATCATTAAAAAAGATCGATGAGTCAGCAACAAATGATTTCACAGTAGCGACTGTGTTGGGGTTTAACATATCGAATGCTATTTAGCTACGATCCTGCCCTTTGACTACATTGCAACTGATTGTAGGTTGCTGCCGAATCTCTGGCATGCCTACACGTCCTGTACCTTGCTGGTGATGAATTCTGCATGCTTTATTTAGATGTTTTTAAAAGGGAGGCAAGGTTGCTTACATGCCAGAACACACAACCCCACATCAATAAATCATCATCAGCTTTTGCTTTGTATGTTGGGGCCTCGTGCTTTCAACATGTCCATCAAGGTGGTTGCTCCCTGGATTCGGATTGTGTCCCGTTAGTCTGGTGGAGAAGCGGAAAATAATTTGATCTAAAAAGGCACTGGGTTCCCCGTATGTAGAATATGCTTCTTGTGACTTTTCAACTCAGTCGGAATTTGAACGGGCTGGAGTCTGCAGAGACGTCACTTATACTTCAGTCCTTGCATGTCACAGAAATAGATAATCGCCAATAACTAACACAGCAAGCGAGCTACCTCTGTCAGGTTTTGCTTCAGTCTGGAGAAGGGTTTCGACCAGAAACATTACCTATTTCCTTCGCTCCATCGATGCTGCTGCACCCGCTGAGTTTCTCCAGCATTTTTGTGCACCCTAGCTGCTGTATTACGGGCGGTCACGGTGGCGCAGCGGTAGAGTTGCCGCCCTACGGCACTTGCAGCGCCAGAGACCCGCGTTCGATCCCGACCGCGGCTGCTGCCAGTACGAAGTTTCTTCCCGTGATCGCGTGGGTTTTCTCCGAGATCTTCTGTTTCCTCCCACACTCGAAATACGTACAGGTTTGTAGGTTAATTGGCTTTGGTGTAAGTGTAAATTGACCCTAATGTGCGTAGGATAGTGTTAATGTGCGGGGATCGCTGGTTGGCGTGGACTTGGTGGGCCGAAGGGCCTGTTTCCGTGCTGTATCTCTAAACTAAAAATAAAAACTCCCTTTAACAAAGCTATTTATGAATTAATTGGCTTCTTATAAATATATATTTTCCCGAGAGTTAATGTGCGGGGGTCGCTGTTCGTTGTGGACTCGCTGTGGGCCAAAGGGCCTTTTTCCGTGCTGTATTTTAAAATTCTTAAGGGGTTGGACAGGCTAGATGCAGGAAGATTGTTCCCGATGTTGGGGAAGTCCAGGACAAGGGGTCACAGCTTAAGGATAAGGGGGAAATCCTTTAAAACCGAGATGAGAAGAACTTTTTTCACACAGAGAGTGGTGAATCTCTGGAACTCTCTGCCACAGAGGATAGTTGAGGCCAGTTCATTGGTTATATTTAAGAGGGAGTTAGATGTGGCCCTTGTGGCTAAGGGGATCAGGGGGTATGGAGAGAAGGCAGGTACGGGATACTGAGTTGGATGATCAGCCATGATCATATTGAATGGCGGTGCAGGCTCGAAGGGCCGAATGGCCTACTCCTGCACCTAATTTATATTCAGATTCAGATTCAATTTTAATTGTCATTGTCAGTGTACAGTACAGAGACAACGAAATGCATTTAGCATCTCCCTTGAAGAGCGACATAGCAAACGATTTGAATAAAAAAATAATAAGTGTCCAGAGGAGGGGGGGGTGGTGATTGGCAGTCACCGAGGTACGTTGTTGAGTAGAGTGACAGCCGCCGGGAAGAAGCTGTTCCTCGACCTGCTGGTTCGGCAACGGAGAGACCTGTAGCGCCTCCCGGATGGTAGGAAGGTAAACAGTCCATGGTTGGGGTGAGAGCAGTCCTTGGCGATGCTGAGCGCCCTCCGCAGACAGCGCTTGCTTTGGACAGACTCAATGGAGGGGAGCGAGGAACCGGTGATGCGTTGGGCAATTTTCACCACCCTCTGCAGTGCCTTCCGGTCGGAGACAGAGCAGTTCCCATACCATACTGTAATGCAGTTGGTAAGGATGCTCTCGATGGTGCAGCGGTAGAAGTTCACCAGGATCTGAGGAGATATATATGTTATATATATATATATCTCTAAAACATAACTGTAATAAATCAGAGGTGTGTGGACCAGCTCTGGAGATTTGAGTACCAAGTATATGATTCCTACAGGACAACATCGGAGTTGGCTTTCCCTGTCAGAGTAGCCTTTCTTCAGATCAAAAACAGACTTTTGCCAGAGGAGGTAGTTGAGAACAGTCCAATGACCACTAGTTACAAGACATTTGGACAGGTACATGGACAAGGAACGACAAGAGGAAGATGAACCAAATGGTCCCAAATGGAACATGAGACGACCTTTGATGCGGCTTCCAAGGGCAACGGTGGCACAGCGGGTAGTGGCACTGCCTCACAGCGCCAGAGACCCGTGTTCCAAAGTGACGTTTCGCAGAGTGCTGGAGTAACTCAGCGGGTCAGGCAGCATCTGTGGAGAACATGGATAGGTGACGTTTCACAGAGTGCTGGAGTAACTCAGCGGGTCAGGCAGCATCTGTGGAGAACATGGATAGGTGACGTTTCACAGAGTGCTGGAGTAACTCAGTGGGTGCAGCAGCATCTATGGAGCTAAGGAAATAGGCAACGTTTCGTTGACTATTTCCAGAAGGTTCGGCCCGAAACGTTGCCCATTTCCAGAAGGTTCGGCCCGAAACGTTGCCTATTTCCTTAGCTCCATAGATGATGCTGCATCATAACTCAGGCAGCATCTGTGAAGAACATGGATAGGTGACGTTTCACAGAGTGCTGGAGTAACTCAGCGGGTCAGGCAGCATCTGTGGAGAGATGTCTGAAGAAGGGTCTCGACCAGAAGCCTCACCCGTTCCTTCTCTCCGGTGATGCTGCCGGCCCCGATCAGTTACTCCAGCATTTTGTGTCTCTCTGCGGCTCGTTGTTTGTGCAACAATTATATTAGTTTCAGCTGTTGTTTTCAAGGTGGAAGTTATTAAATGATCAAATGTATCTTCATGTTCCCGATGGCCATTTACCAAGTACTCTGCTGAAGTTAATATTCAACGCTGCCAGTCTATGCTTTATATAGTCTATATTCTATGTAATTATTGCACACTAGTTTTTCAACTGATAACAGCACGGTGGCGCAGCGGTAGAGTTGCTGCCTTACAGCACTCGCAGCGCCGGAGACCCCGGTTCGATCCCGACCATGTACCTGCACGGAGTTTGTACATTTTCCCCGTGACCTCGTGGGTTTTCTCTGGGATCTACGGTTTCCTCCCACACTCCCAAGATGTACAAGTTTGTAGGTTAGTTGGCTTGGTGTCCCTAGTGTGTGTAGGATAGTGTTAGGTGATCGCTGGTCGGTACGGGCTTGGTGGGCCGAAGGGCCTGTTTCCGCGCTGTATCTCTGAATTAAATTAAACTAAATTTGCTGGAATAAAAAAGAGTGATACATAAAGCACATTTTTATCCACCCGTTTCTAGAAATTTGCCCTCAAACTTCCAGAAATGTGGCACGTTTTGGGCTTTGAGAACCGACAATTTAAAAAACATTTTTACCCGCTTCCTTCATTCCATTGGACTAGACCACATAACAGTGAATTAGTGCAATTGAAAGCCATTGAATCATAAGGTCATAAGTTACAAGAGCAAAATTAGGCCATTCGGCCCATCAAGTCTACTCCGCCATTCAATCATGGCTGATCTATCTCTCCCTCCTAACCCCATTCTCCTGCCTTCTCCCCATAACCTCTGACACCCGCACTGATCAAGAATCTATCTATCTATCTCTGCCTTAAAAATATTCACTGACATGGCCTCTATGTTCCCGATGTTGGGGGAGTCCAGAACCAGGGGCCACTGTTTCAGAATAAGGGGTAAGCCATTTAGAACGGAGACGAGGAAACACTTTTTCTCACAGAGAGTTGTGAGTCTGGAATTCTCTGCCTCAGAGGGCGGTGGAGGCCGGTTCTCTGGATACTTTCAAGAGAGAGCTAGATAGGGCTCTTAAAGATAGTGCAGTCAGGGGATATCAAGTCAAGTCAAGTCAAGTCAAGTTTATTTGTCACATACACATACGAGATGTGCGGTGAAATGAAAAGTGGCAATGCTCGCGGACTTTGTGCAAAAAGACAAACAAACAAACAATCAAACAAACTACAAACAGAATGGAACAGAATCACATATTCTTTTACATATATAATATTGTGGGCGGAAGGAAAAAGGTTTAGTAAAGTTAGTTCCTGGTGAGATAGGAGTTTACAGTCTGAATGGCCTCTGGGAAGAAACTCCTTCTCATCCTCTCCGTTGTCACAGCATGGCAACGGAGGCGTTTGCCTGACCGTAGCAGCTGGAACAGTCCGTTGCAGGGGTGGAAGGGGTCTCCGAAGGTACACAAAAATGATGGAGAAACTCAGCGGGTGCAGCAGCATCTATGGAGCGAAGAAAATAGGCAACGTTTCGGGCCGAAACCCTTCTTCAGACGGTGAAACCCTTCTTCAGACGATGGAAGGGGTCTCCCATGATTTTATTGGCTCTGGAGTTGCACCTCCTAATGTATAGTTCCTATATGGGGATATGGGGAGAAGGCAGGAACGGGGTACTGATTGGGGATGATCAGCCATGCTCACATTGAGTGGCGGTGCTGGCTCGAAGGGCCGAATGGCCTTCTCCTGCACCTATTGTCTATTGTCTATAGTCTGCAGCCATCTGTGGCAAAGAGTTCCACGGATTCACCACCCTCTGACTAAAGAAATTCCTCATCATCTCCTTCCTAGAGGACAGTCCTTTAATTCTGAACATGTTCGTGCTGGCCCTGGACTCTCTCATTCCCCTGGCATTTGGAAATTTAGGACGAGAAGCCTTGTGGATTGTGGACGTCTTTTGTTCTGACGCTGCAGACTCTTGGATGGTCTAATTGGGTTGGAGAGCAGCAGAATGTAAAACTAACTGCACCAGAAAGGAGCGCGAGAGAAATCAGGTCACCACGCATCAATTGGCCTCACATGAATTATGGAATATGTTGAGCAATTTATTATTGAGTACATGGTGAAATGGCATTGAAAAAAACTCATTGTGTTGAAGCGGGCGGTCTGTGGCTGGTGAAAGGCAGATCATGTTTGACCAACCTAATTGCTTGTTGAATTCACTACTTGACCAGTATCTCGGCCGTGTCCTCATGTCAATTTAGCCAAAACACTGTGATTAATGTGGGACTTTGGACAGCTGGCTGGATTCACAGCCGGCTAGACATACGGAAATAAAATGAGATCACTTTCTCCCAGAGAGATCTTGTATTCACTGGAGTTTAGAAGAATGAGGGGAAAAACATCTTATAGAAACATATAACATTATAAAAGGACTGGACAAGCTAGATGCAGGAAAAAATGTTCCCAATGTTGGGCGAGTCCAGAACCAGGGGCCACACAGTCTTAGAATAAAGGGGAGGTCATTTAAGACTGAGGTGAGAAAAAACTTTTTCACCCAGAGAGTTATGAATTTATGGAATTCCCTGCCACAGAGGGCAGTGGAGGCCAAGTCACTGGATGGATTTAAGAGTGTGTTAGATAGAGCTCTAGGGGCTAGTGGAGTCAAGGGATACGGGGAGAAGGCAGGCATGGGTTACTGATTGGGGACGATCAGCCATGATCACAATGAATGGCGGTGCTGGCTCGAAGGGCTGAATGGCCTCCTCCTGCACCTAGGGTTTCTATAGAGCTATTATGAGGCACGTTAGGAATGAGGCATGGCAGCCTCACAAGCTGACGAGTCCATTCAATCTGTGGACGGACAGCAACAGATTCACGGGAGGTGGTCTTTTTAAAAAAAATCAAAAAATATGTATTCAAATATTAAAATAGTATTTACAACACAATTAAACAAATCAGAACCCACCACCATAGTACAAGACACAGAAACATATCCCCTGACACCAAAACCTTTCTTCAGACTGTGTGTATCTCATGTTTATTGTTGGCTTTTGAGAATGCAAGCTGAGGGTTGAGTTGTGTTTGGCGATATTTTAGTTACGACTGCAATTTCCCTCTAAGTGAAACTAGTTTGGTGGTAACCTGTGTCCATATAATACAGCATCCCACTCCATTCAATACCTTGGCTTCACTTTCAAAACGATTTCTCTTCGTTCAGTTTAGTTTATTGTCCCGTGTACCGAGGTACAGTGAAAAGCTTTTTGTTGCGTGCTAACCAGTCAGCGGAAAGACAATACATGATTACAATCGAGCCATCCACAGTGTACAGATACATGATAAAGGGAATAACGTTTAGTGCAAGGTAAAATCCGATTAAAGATAGTCCGAGGGTCTCCAGTGTTCGAGATGGGAGGTCAGGATCGCTCTTTAGTTGGTGTTTGTACGTTCTCCCTGTGACTGCGTGGGTTTTCTCTGGGTGTTCCGGTTTCCTCCCACACTTCAAAGATGTGCAGGTTTGTAGGTTAATTGGCTTCAGGGGAAAAAAAAAAATTGCCCCTTGTGTGTAGAATTGTGCTGGTGTACGTGGAGATCGCTGGTAGGCGAGGACTCGGCTGTCCGAATGGCCTGTTTCCATGCTGTATCTATAATTTAGTTTTAGTTTGGTTGAGAGATACAGCCTGGAAACAGGCCCTTCGGCCCACATCCCACATTCACTCCCGATACACCTGGGGCAATTTACAGAGGGCCAATTAACCTGCAAATTAATGTATTAACTGACAATTAAAGACCGAAGTCTACACAAGTCTACTTTCAGCTTTAGTCAATTCTTGCGATTGAGGGAGTGCAGCGTAGGTTCACAAGGTTAATTCCCGGGATGGCGGGACTGTCATATGCTGAGAGAATGGAGCGGCTGGGCTTGTATACTCTGGAGTTTAGAAGGATGAGAGGAATTCTTATTGAAACATGTAAGATTAGTAAGGGTTTGGACAAGCTAGAGGCAGGAAACATATTCCCGATGTTGGGGGAGTCCAGAACCAGGGGCCACACAGTTTAAGAATAAGGGGTAAGCCATTCAGAACGGAGACGAGGAAACACTTTTTCTCACAGAGAGTTGTGAGTCTGTGGAATTCTCTGCCTCAGAGGGCAGTGGAGGCAGGTTCTCTGGATACTTTCAAGAGAGAGCTAGATAGGGCTCTTAAAGATAGTGGAGTCAGGGGATATGAGGAGAAGGCAGGAACGGGGTACTGATTGGGGATGATCAGCCATGATCACAACAGGCCATTGAATTTATGGAATTCCCTGCCACAGAGGGCAGTGGAGGCCAAGTCACTGGATGGATTTAAGAGAGAGTTAGATAGAGCTCTCAGGGCCAGTGGAGTCAAGGGATATGGGGAGAAGGCAGGCACGGGTTATTGATTGGGGACGCTCAGCCATGATAACAATGAATGGCGGTGCTGGCTCAAAGGGCTGAATGGCCTCCTCCTGCACCTATTTTCTATGTTTCTATGTTTCTATGAATGGCAGTGCTGGCTCGAAGGGCCGAATGGCCTACTCCTGCACCTAATGTCTATTGTCTAGTGTCTAAACATGCAGTCGGCCAAAATAAGGATTTAAGGTACACAAAAAAGCTGGAGAAACTCAGTGGGTTCAGCAGCATCTATGGAGTGAAGGAAATAGGCAACGTTTCGGCCCGAAACCCTTCCGGGTTTCGACCCGAAACGTTGCCTATTTCCTTTGGGTTTCGGCCCGAAACGTTGCCTATTTCCTTCGCTCCGTAGATGCTGCTGCACCCGCTGAGTTTCTCCAGCTTTTTTGTGTACCTTCGATTCTCCAGCATCTGCAGTTCCTTCTTAAACATAAGGATTTAATGTGTTTGTATATCTCAGGTTTATAGTTAGTTTCTGTGGATGCCGGCAGTGGTCGGGTTGTGGGTGGGAGATATTTCAGTTACGACTGCAATTCCCCTTTAAAATCTGCAACAAAATGAACCAGTTTGGTGGTAATCTGTTTCCATATAACATAGCGCCTGGATCAATGCTCTCAGATCACTGATCGATATAAGTGATAATGGATATGCATGCATGCTGTCTCCGAGCGAGAATAGGCTGAATGATTGAAGGACAAGATTGAAGGTCGACCGTGAAACATTCTTTCAGCCAATTTTTAACTCCCAAGATATTCCACCCATTAGGACAGCAAGGTGGCGCAGCGGTAGAGTTGCTACCTCACAGCGCCAGAGACCCGGGTTCGATCCTGACTACGGGTGCTGTCTGTACGGAGTTTGTACGTTCTCCCCGTGACCTGCGTGGGTTTTCTCCAAGATCTTCGGTTTCCTCCCACACTCCAAAGACGTGCAGGTTTGTAGGTTAATTGGCTTGGTGTAAATGTAAAATTGTCCCTAGTGTGTGTAGGATAGTGTTAGTGTGCAGGGATCGATGGTCGGCGTGGATTCGGTGGGCCGAAGGGCCTGTTTCCGCGATGTATCTCTAAACTAAAGAAATATAATACAATACAGTACAATAATACTTTATTAGCCAAGTATGTTTTGCAACATACGAGGAATTTCATTTGCCAAGTCAGTCTCTGGAATTCTCTGCCACAGAAGGTAGTTGAGGCCACACAGTTCATTGGCTATATTTAAGAGGGAGTTAGATGTGGCCCTTGTGGCAAAAGGGATCAGGGGGTATGGAGAGAAGGCAGGTACAGGATACTGAGTTGGATGATCAGCCATGATCATATTGAATGGCGGTGCAGGCTCGAAGGGCCGAATGGCCTCTACTCCTGCACCTAATTTCTATGTTACTATGTTTCTATACCAATAAAAAGCAACAAGACACACAAAACACATTTTGACATAAACATCCACCACAGTGACTCCTCCACATTCCTCACTGTGATGGAAGGCCAAAAGAAAGTTCAATCTCTTCCCTTCTTTGTTCACCCGCGTCGGAGGCCTCGAGCCCTCCGTTAACGGGACTATCTTACTTGTAGCTGGCGGCATTTGGGCGATCGCTCCTGCATCGGGGGGGGGGGTGTGTCAGCTCCCACGCGCCACGCGATCAGATCCCGCGTCGGGGCTGGTCGAACCTTCTGCGTCGTTGGAGCTCCCGACATCCACGGTTTCTCCCGAGACGGCGAGCTGTCGATGGTAAAGTCGGCAGGCCGCAGTTGGAGCGTCGATCCCAGGCAAGGGATCGGGGAAGTCCACGCCTCTCGGTGGGGCTCAAAGTCAATCCCGAGTTAAATTAATCTACTGTGGGTCAAAGACTATGTGTAGACTCAGTGTGCAACGCTACTGTGTCCAGTTCCGGACTCATTCTGGACAGCGATAATTGATGCCCAGATTATGCCGCCCCACAGTAATAAATCTGAATGTAAATTAGATAAACGCAGGGCAGTGTCGATTTCTAATCTAAGACAAGATCTTGGCATTTGTACCTTTCAATTAGACTAAAGCTCATGATCCAAGCACCTGCTTTGGAGAATCTGCTGCGATACTTGCTCAAGCTGAAAATTGGAATGGTTTGCATCTCGTTTTAATGTCAAGTCTTGCAATCATTTAACTTAAATGCGCTAGGAAGTTATCTTCATGCAGATTTAATAGGTTCCCGTGACTGTCCATCGAGTAGATGAACCCTGGGGGTCCACAGAGAGATAGAGAGAGAGAGATTTTCAATTCCCACGCCGACTACACTGAGAATGTTCATTCAGTGCCACTAATTCAGATCATTCTGTGCTGCAGGAACACAATGGGTCGGGCAGCATCTGTAGAGGGAATGGGTCATCAGCGATTGGCATCCAGGGTGACTTTGGGCTGGGGTTTAGGCTTATTGTTGTCACGTGCACTAAGGTTCAATGAAAGGCTTTGTATCGCAGCTACATCTGCTACAGACCAAACAATGGAGTCAAGGGATATGGAGAGAAGACAGGAACGGGGTACTGATTGTAGATGATCAGTCATGATCATATTGAATGGCGGTGCAGGCTCGAAGGGCCGAATGGCCTACTCCGGCACCTATTGTCTATTGTCTACTATATAATAATAATAATAATAATAATAAATTTTATTTATGGGCGCCTATCAAGAGTCTCAAGGACACCTTACAAAAATTTAGCAATTAGAGGAAAAACATGTAAGCGGAATGAAATAAATTGTAGAGACATGACTAGTCCACACTTACATACAATCTCAGCACTCACATAGTTCTCAGCATTGTAGCGCATCAGTTCCAGACAAAGTCCAATGTCCACAATGGGGTAGAGGTGAATCGGACAGTACCCTAGCTTATGGAAGGGCCGTTCAGAAGCCTGATGACAGAGGGGAAGAAGCTGTTCCAACTTTTCTCCTGCTTTTTGGGTCATTTGTAAATGGTGAGTGATATTTGTTGAAAGTGCTGGAGTAACTCAACGGGTCAGGCAGCATCTGTGGAGAACATGGATAGGTGACGTTTCGCTAGAATTTAGAAGATTGAGGGGGGATCTTATAGAAACTTACAAAATTCTTAAGGGGTTGGACAGGCTAGATGCAGGAAGATTGTTCCCGATGTTGGGGAAGTCCAGGACAAGGGGTCACACAGTTTAAGGATAAGGGGAAATCTTTTAGGACCGAGATGAGAAAAACATTTATCACACAGAGAGTGGTGAATCTGTGGAATTCTCTGCCACAGAAGGTAGTTGAGGCCGCAGTTCATTGGCTATATTTAAGAGGGAGTTAGATGTGGCCCTTGTGGCTAAAGGGATCAGGGGGTATGGAGAGAAGGCAGGAACAGGATACTGAGTTGGATGATCAGCCATGATCATATTGAATGGCGGTGCAGGCTCGAAGGGCGGAATGGCCTACTCCTGCACCTATTGTCAATGTTTCTATGTTTCGGGTCGAGACCCTTCTTCAGACTGAGAGTCAGGGGAAAGGGAAACCAGAGATATAGATGATGTAGAGAGATATAGAACAAATGATTGAATTATATGCAAAAAGGTAACGATAGAAAGTGAACATAGAAACATAGAAATTAGGTGCAGGAGTAGAGGCCATTCGGCCCTTCGAGCCTGCACCACCATTCAATATGATCATGGCTGATCATCCAACTCAGTATCCCGTACCTGCCCTCTCTCCATACCCCCTGATCCCCTTAGCCACAAGGGCCACATCTAACTCCCTCTTAAATATAGCTGGCCATTGTTAGCTGTGGTTATTTTTTGCATAACTTTCATTCAATTGTTCAATATCTCGCTATATCACAGTCATGTTCCCCTCTCCCCTCTAAAGAAGGGTCTCTATCCAAAACATCACCCATTCCTTTGCTCCAGAGATGCTTCCTGACACGTTGAGTTCCTCCAGCATTGTGTGTCCATCTTCGGTTTAAACCAACATCCGCAGTTCCTTCGTTCACAGTGATATTTATTGACTCGTTCTGCTCTGGGTTTGAACTTAGTTCTGCAGAGTGAATGGGCATTTCACTTTGGAGAATGACATTCAAATCAGAAGTGGCAGCCAGCATCATCACAGACCCACAACACCCTCTCATGTCACCACTATCATCAGGGAGAAGGTACAGGAGCCTGAAAACCGTGATCACCGGTTTTTCCCAATCACCATCAGGCTCTTGAACACTGCACAACACTGATCTCAGCTGTAAAATATGGTAGGTATTTAGATGCACAGGTCTGAAGAAGGGTTTCGTCCCAAAACGTTGCCTATTTCCTTCGCTCCATAGATGTTGCTGCACTCGCTGAGTTTCTCCAGCATTTTTGAGTACCTTCGATTTTCCAGACATCAGGTATTTTTGCACTACTATTGGTATCTAGTTTAGAGATATTGGAAACAGGTCTTTCGGCCCATCATGTCCATGCTAACCTAACCAGCAACCCCCTTACACTAGTTCTATCCTACACAATTGACTGAAGTCAATTAACCTACAAACCTGCACGTCTTTGGAGTGTGGGAGGAAATCGGAGCGCCGGAGAAAACCCACGCAGGTCACGGGGAGAACGTGCAAACTCTGTACAGACAGCACCCATAGTCAGGATCGAACCCGGGACTCTGGCGCCGTGAGGGGAAACTCTACCGCTGCGCCACCGTGCCGTCCACATTATCTATGCGTATCGTGTTTATAGTGCTGTGATGTTGCTGCAAGTCAGAATTCAGTTGTCCTCTTGGTGGTATGGCAATGACATACTCTTGAGTTGACTCATGACAATTGCATGCTCTTGACACTCCTGACAACAGTCCAGAACAAGGGGTCACAGTTTAAGGATAAGGGGGAAATCTTTTAGGACCGAGATGAGGAAAACTTTTTTCACACAGAGAGTGGTGAATCTCTGGAACTCTCTGCCGCAGAAGGTAGTTGAGGCCAGTTCATTGGCTATATTTAAGAGGGAGTTAGATGTGGCCCTTGTGGCTAAAGGGATCAGGGGGTATGGAGAGAAGGCAGGAACAGGATACTGAGTTGGATGATCAGCCATGATCATATTGAATGGCGGTGCAGGCTCGAAGGGCCGAATGGCCTACTCCTTCACCTATTTTCTATGTTTCTATGTTTCTATGTTTCTAACAGGCATATTTGCAACTCCAGCCCATCTCTGAAACATATCCTTTCCTTACTTGGGAATCTAACTGCTCTCCCAATTTGAGGAAGGGCATTCTTGTCATTGAAGGAGTGCTGTGTAGGTTCACAAGGTTTATTCCCGGAATGGCGGGACTGTCATCTATTGATATAATGGAGCGGCTGGGCTTGTATACTGGAATTTAGAAGGATGAGAGGGAATCTTATTGAAACACATAAGATTATTAAGGGTTTGGACACGCTAGAGGCAGGAAACATGTTCCCGATGTTGGGGGAGTCCAGAACCAGGGGCCACTGTTTAAGAATAAGGGGTTGGCCATTTAGAACGCAATGAGGAAACACTTTTTCAATCAGAGAGCGGTGAGTCTGTGGAATTCTCTGCCTCAGATGGCGGTGGAGGCCGGTTCGCTGGATGCTTTCAAGAGAGAGCTAGACAGAGCTCTTAAAGATAGCGGAGCCAAGGGATATGGGGAGAAGGCAGGAACGGGGTACTGATTGGGGATGATCACCCATGATCACATTGAATGGCGGTGCTGGCTCGAGGGGCTGTATAGCCTACTCCTGCACCTGTTGTCTATTGTCTATTGTTTAAGAAAGAACTGCAGATGCTGGAAGAATCGAAAGTAGACAAAAATGCTGGGGTTTGAACTCAGCGGTTGAGGCAATACCCTTGGGTTTCGACCTGAAACGCCACCTATTCCTTCGCTCCATAGATGCTGCCTCACCCGCTGAGTTTAAACTCCAGCATTTTTGTCTTCTGTCTGTTGTCTATTGGTCAGCATGTCTTGCCCAATCTCCCATGGCTTTTGTCTTTAGTCATTTAGCCAGCTGACTTTCAATGCAGCTCTTGGCTTCCGACTGAAGACTGGTGGGTCTGAGTGAATGGGAAGGGACATTGTTCTGTCTAATGCATGAACGTTGAAAGCACGTTGTGGCCGTTGGTGAATATGTGAATACATCTCTTGTCCAATGTGGCAAGGAGCAGGAATTGTCAAAATACAATGAGATGAGCACTTGTTCTGTCCAGTCTCCTGACTAAAACATGAAATGACACGAGGTATAAAACCCTTGCTCAGGGCAAGATGGTGTGAAATGCACACACACAAACCTGGCTCCGTAGCGCCAACATTCAAATAGACAGTGGGGTGCTCGACCAATCTGGCACTCGTGTTTGTAGAAACATAGAAACATAGGAAACTGCTTAGGTGCAGGAGTAGGCCATTCTGGCCCTTCGAGCCTGCGTGTATATCATGGCTGATCTGCCAACTCAGTTGTACCTGCCTTCTCTCCATATTTTAGCTACAACTAACTCTCTTAAATATGCTTAACTGGGCCTCAACTACCCTCTGTGGCAAGAGTTCCAGAGATTCACCACTCTCTGTGTGAAAAAATTTCTTCTCATCTCGGTTTAAAGGATTTCCCCCTGATCCTTAAGCTGTGACCCCTTGTCCTGGACTTCCCCCAACATCGGGAGCAATCAATCTAGCCTGTCCAACCCCTTAAGAATTTTGTAAGTTTCTATAAGATCCCCTCTCAATCTCCTAAATTCTAGAGAGTATAAACCAAGTCTATCCAGTCTTTCTTCATAAGACAGTCCTGACATCCCAGGAATCAGTCTGGTGAACCTTCTCTGCACTCCCTCTATGACAATAATGTCCTTCCTCAGATTTGGAGACCAAAACTGTACGCAATACTCCAGGTGTGGTCTCACCAAGACCCTGTACAACTGCAGTAGAACCTCCCTGCTCCTATACTCAAATCCTTTTGCTATGAAAGCTAACATACTATTCGCTTTCTTCACTGCCTGCTGCACCTGCATGCCTACTGTCTTCTGCATATTATCCGCTGTTATTTTCTACAACAGTCTCATGCCTTAACGCGCTAACGTTTAACGTTTAACAGAAGGGAAAGAATATCTTATCCTTGATAAAGTGGAAGCACAACCTTAGTCCCGCAGCTGCCAACGTGCGTTTTCAAAGGATCCACCATCTGTATTGTCCGCGTCTCTTGTGACCCTTGAAGTTGAAAACTTGAAATCTTTTGAGGGGCGGTTCACGGTGGCGCAGCGGTAGAGTCGCTGCCTTGCAGCACTTGCAGCGCCAGAGACCCGGGTTCCATCCTGACTACGGGAGCTGTCTGTACGGAGTTTGCACGTTCTCCCCGTGACCTGCGTGGGTTTTCCCCCGAGATCTTCAGTTTCCTCCCACACTCCAAAGACATGCAGGTTTGTAGGTGAATTGGCTTGGGCTTGTATACTTGTCATGAATGTAAATGATCCCAAGTGTGTGGGAGGCTTGTGTAATTTGTGTGGGGATCGTGGTCGGCGCGGGCTCGGTGGGCCGAAGGGCCTGTTTCCGCGCTGTATCTCTAAACTAAACTAAACTAAAAAGTTGTCCTCAATGGATCTATGGAACTTTATCGTCAGATGTTCCCAGGTGAAGTGAAAATCCTTTCTTTGTATACAATTCAATAAAATCTTACAATTCGTAAGCACAATCAAAGCTACGAAAAAGTGTGCAAGAATAGTGCATTACACTGAGGATGTACACAAGAGTGATAGAGTCAGGCAGCGCAGAAACAGGCCATTCGGCCCACCGGGTCCGTGCCGACCAGCGATCCCCACATACTACCACTCACCTACACACGCTAGGGACAAATTACACATACTAAACCAATTAACCTACAAACCTGCATTTTTTTGGAGTTTGGGAGGAAACCGGAGCACCCGGAGAAAACCCACGTGGTCAAGTCAGAAGTGTTTTATTGTCATGTGTCCCAGATACGGCAATGAAATTCTTGCTTGCTGCAACACGACAGAATATGTAAACATAGCACATAACGGGGAAAAGAAAGTTCAGTGTGTGTCTATATACACACGCACACATACTCAATAAATAAACAAAGAAAGTGCAAAAATAATAATAGTCTATTGTAGTTCAGAGCTTATTTGTTGTTGTGTTTAATAGCCTGATGGCTGTAGGGAAGAAACTGTTCCTGAACCTGGACGTTGCAGTCTTCAGGCTCCTGTACCTCCTTCCCGATGGCAGTGGTGAGATGAGTGTGTGGCCAGGATGGTGTGTGGGTCTTTGATGATGTTGGCTGCCTTTTTGAGGCATCGACTACGATAGATCCCCTCGATGGTGGGGAGGTGAGAACACACAAACTCTGTACAAACAGCACCCAGAGTCAGGATCGAACCTGCTTATCTGGTTCTGTAAGGGAGCAACTCTACCGCTGGGCCCCCGTGCCGCGCTGTACAGATACATGATGAGTGAATAACGTTCAGTGCAGGATAAAGTCCAGTAAAGTCCGATGGTAGTTAGTCCGAGAGTCTCCAATAAGGTAGATGGTAGCTCAGGACTGCTCTCTAGTTGTGGTCTGCATTGTTCAGCAGGATGATTCCTGTTTGATGCAAGACTATTTAACATCGCAGATCAATGAGAAGATACTGAAGTAGCTGTGTCAAAATGAGGTCCCCAGTTGCCAAATTATGCTCTAACCCATTGTGTGAATACAGGGTGTTCAAGAAGGAACTGCAGATGCTGGAAAATCGAAGGTAGACAAAAATGCTGGAGAAACTCAGCGGGACAGGCAGCATCTCTGGAGAGAAGGAGTGGGTGATGTTTCGGGTCATCGTGCCCCTCCTGTTGAATTACTCCAACTCCTTCTGCAGTTGTGCAGAGCCCTAGTGAGACCACACCTGGAGTATCGTGTGCAGTTTTGGTCTCCATATTTGAGGAAGGACAATCCTGCCATTGAGGGAGTTCAATGTAGATTTACAAGGTTAATTCCCGGGATGGCGGGATTGTCAAATGCTGGGAGAATGGAGCGGCTGGGCTTGTACACTCTGGAATTTAGAAGAATGTGAGTGGATCTTATTGAAACATATAAGATTATTAAGGGTTTGGACACGCTAGAGGCAAGAAACATGTTCCCGATGTTGGGGGAGTCCAGAACCAGGGGCCACAGTTTAAGAATAAGGGGTAAGCCATTTAGAATGGAGACGAGGAAACACTTTTTTTTGATAGTTGTGAATCTGTGGAATTCTCTGCCTCAGAGGGCGGTGGAGGCCGGTTCTCTGGATACTTTCAAGAGAGAGCTAGATAGGGCTCTTAAAGATAGCAGAGTCAGGGGATATGGGGAGAAGGCAGGAACGGGGTACAGATTGTTGATGATCAGCCATGATCACAGTGAATAGTGAACAGATCCAGAATAGTGGTGTTTAAGAAGGAACTGCAGATGCTGGAAAATCGAAGGTAGACAAAAATGCTGGGGAAACTCAGCGGGAGAGGGAGCATCTATGGAGCGAAGGAAATAGGCAACGTTTCGTCCCGAAACGTTGCCTATTTCCTTCGCTCCATAGATGCTGCTGCACCCGCTGAGTTTCTTCAGCATTTTTGTGTACCTTCCAGAATAGTGGTGCTGGCTCGAAGGGCCGAAGGGCACCTATCACCTATCACCTATCGATCGTCCTGCACCTATCGTCTATTGTTGTAGGGGTTTTGCGTTTCCCTTTATTTCACTTCGGGCCCAACTGCCCGAGTTATTCTCTCCCTTGTCCGAGGGTCAAACGGCCACCACTCCACTCGAGCGGTTTCCAAGAGAGAGAATACAACAAAAGGGATTCCCCTAGGTTCTAGACCTCGGAATTATGGTGGGATATGATAAAAAAAAGTTGAATTGACCAGAGTGTGCTGATGAGGGAAAACAGAAACCAAGATGGACTCAAACCAAGTCTAAAATTTACAGGCTTTATTAAACAATGAGAAATTGAATCTCAGCAACACTACATAATACGTGGCTAAACTTATGCTTTAAACTAAGACTATGGACGGAAAACTATCGGGCACGTCGTAAACTTTACACAATTTTACTTGCACGTACCCCCTTTCCCCTTCTTCCTCAACCTCTATCCTATTTCGGGAATTTCACCAGGTCACTGGGGTACTTACAGTTGGTCTCACGTGCCGTCCAGCAGAGCAGAAAAAGAGAAAGAGTTCTGGCTTGACTCCCGTTTTTATACCTGAGCTTCATTTGAAACCCCCAGGTGGTCCTCTGGATGAAAAGGGTTCTTTTGTTGATTCCCAGTTTCGATCTGGCATGAACAATAGGCTTCCGATGATAAGGGGTTTGCTGATGTCATGATCCCTCAGCCTGATCGTTATCCCATCGCCTGGACGGGCTCCTATTGTCTCAATGGATGGGTCATCCAAGATGGTGATTGAGCTTGGGCTGGCCTGTTTACCACCGTCTGCTGAGGCTTGGTTCCTTTCTTTGTGCATCCAAGATAATCTCGTTATCTCCGTCTCAGCCTTTCCTGTCCACATCATTCGCATAGTTGTGTGATGCTCAAGTCCACAGGCCAGACAGGTTTGTGGATTGGGGTTTTTTTCCGTTGCAGCCAGCAAATCTGTCTTTTTAAAATATCCATGTCCTTATCTGAGTTCTTCCATAATTTTGGAGGATTTGCCCCAATAACTTACATTGTCGATTGCCTATTTCGTGTCTATCTTCGATTCCAAACCAGCATCTGCAGCCCCTTCCTGCACATATTGGCAGGGCGATGATGAGGAAATGTAGAACGGTTCTTTGTCAGCTGAGTGGAAGGTGACAAGGAGGCAGACAATCGGTAAATGTAATCAGGAGGGCCGTGAAACACAGTGCGAATACTCGCTCAGTGTGTTTGTTATTCTTGAACTGTACCAGTGTTTGAATTTGCTAATGCCTTTGCAAATCCAGCTTTATAACTAGTGAAAAGTGAGTGGAGTGAACATAACAGCTGGCATTTGCTGCCGTCCCAGCTGTGGTATTATGTGTATAATCTTGACTTTATTGCTAATACATTGGGTATCTTTTTTATTATAAACATAAGCCATTCATCCTCTGCAGCCCATTCTGCTCCTCCATAAGGTCACCACTGTCTATATTTTAATTCTGCTCACCCAACTGTTCAATATCCCTTGATATCTCAGCCTAACAATAATCTTTTGATCTCGATCTTGAAGATACCAATTGATCCATCAGCCATAACCTTCTGGGAGCAAGTCCATATTTCATTTACACTTTATTAAATAAAATACCAACTCATTTCACTTGTAAATTATGTGCTGACTTTGAAAAGCGATCTTGCCCTTGTCAGAGACCCATACGTATATCACGTATTTCGGCCCAATTCATTCCTGCCCATCAAGATATCCCATCTAAGCTCATGCCATTATCCCACATCTGACCAAAATCCCTCTTTTATCTTTGCAAAACAAAATGTATCAAATGCTGGAGTAACTCAGCGGGTCAGGCAGCATATGTGGAGAACGTGGATAGGTGACGTTTCACAGAGTGCTGGAGTAACTCAGCGGGTCAGGCAGCATCTTTGGAGCTAAGGAAATAGGCAACGTTGCCTATTTCCAGAAGGATTTCGGCCCGAAAAGTTGCCTATTTCCTTAGCTCCATAGATGCTGCTGCACCATAACTCAGCGGATCAGGCAGCATCTGTGGAGAACATGGATAGGTGACGTTTTGCAGAGTGCTGGAGTAACTCAGGTGACGTTTTGCAGAGTGCTGGAGTAACTCAGCGGGTCAGGCAGCATCTGTGGAGAACATGGATAGGTGACGTTTTGGATCGGGTCATTCAGACCCTTCTTCAGTCACTCCAGCACTTTGTGTCTGCTTTTGAGGGATGCACTTTCAAGCTATTGTAGCTCTTGCCTGACGGGAGATGGGAGAAACGGGAGTGACGGTGGTTGAGACTGGGTCCGTGATTGTGCTGCTGGCCTTGCCGGGGCAGCGTGAGGTGTAGATGGAACTGATGGAAGGGAGGTTGGTTTGTGTGATGGTCTGGGCTGCGCCACCCACAACTCTGTGCGATTTCATGCGGTCTTGGATGGAGCTGTTCCCAAGCCGTGCTGTGATACATCCCGGTAAGATGCTTTCTACAGTGCATTCGTAGAAGCTGTTGGGGACATGACAAACGTTATTTACTAAAGGTAAAGCCAGGCGACATGGTGGCACAGCGATAGAGTTGCTGCTTTCCCTCTCGAAGGCGACTCCGGACTTTCAAAGCTGCCACAGCCAGACATAAAAACAGCTTTTTTTTCCACGAGTAGTTGCTCTACTCAATAACCAAAAATCTGTAGCCTCCTTTTAACCATATAACCATATAACCATATAACAATTACAGCACGGAAACAGGCCATCTCGGCCCTACAAGTCCGTGCCGAACAACTTTTTTTCCCCTTAGTCCCACCTGCCTGCACTCATACCATAACCCTCCATTCCCTTCTCATCCATATGCCTATCCAATTTATTTTTAAATGATGCCAACGAACCTGCCTCCACCACTTCCACTGGAAGCTCATTCCACACCGCTACCACTCTCTGAGTAAAGAAGTTCCCCCTCATGTTACCCCTAAACTTCTGTCCCTTAATTCTGAAGTCATGTCCTCTTGTTTGAATCTTCCCTAATCTCAAAGGGAAAAGCTTGTCCACATCAACTCTGTCTATCCCTCTCATCATTTTAAAGACCTTTATCAAGTCCCCCCTTAACCTTCTGCGCTCCAGAGAATAAAGACCTAACTTATTCAACCTATCTCTGTAACTTAGTTGTTGAAACCCAGGCAATATTCTAGTAAATCTCCTCTGTACTCTCTCTATTTTGTTGACATCCTTCCTATAATTGGGCGACCAAAATTGTACACCATACTCCAGATTTGGTCTCACCAATGCCTTGTACAATTTTAACATTACATCCCAGCTTCTATACTCAATGCTCTGATTTACAAAGGCTAGCATTCCAAAAGCTTTCTTTACCACCCTATCTATATGAGATTCCACCTTCAAGGAACTATGCACGGTTATTTCCAGATCCCTCTGTTCATCTGTATTCTTCAATTCCCGACCATTTACCATGTACGTCCTATTGCTCTGGTATTTTTCTTAATTCACATGCTTAATCAATAATGTTTTATTATTAATGTTTAATGTTTTATGTGTCATTCCTAACTGTGTCACTGTTGTCACTTGCGGGCAGAGCACCAAGGCAAATTCCTTGTATGTGAATATACTTGGACAATAAACTTATTTATTCATTCATTCAATAGACAATAGAAAATAGACAATAGGTGCAGGAGTAGGCCATTCGGCTCTTCGAGCCAGCACCGCCATTCAATGTGATCATGGCTGATCATCCCCAATCAGTACCCCGTTCCTGCCTTCTCCCATTTTCTCTTCCTCCGCTATTTTTAAGAGCCCTCTCTAGCTCCCTCTTGAAAGCATCCAGAGAACCCGTCTCCACCGCCCTCACATCTCTCTGTGCGAAAAAGTGTGTCCTCTTCATTCATTACAGTGCCAGAGACCCAGGTTCGATCCTGACTACGGGTGCTGTCTGTAGGGGGTTTGTACGTTCTCCCTGTGGGTTTTCTCCGGGTGCTCCGGATTCCTCCCACACTCCAAAGACGTACAGGTTTTTGTAGGTTAATTGGCTTCTGTAAATTGTAATTGATCCCTGACATGTGTGGGATAGTGCTAGCATTTGTGGTGATCGCTGGTCGGCACAGACACGAGGGGCCGAAGGGCCTGTTTCCACGCTGCATCTCTCGAGTCTAAAGCGGCAGATTTATCATTGCGTTCCCGGGAAGCATTGATCAAGTGCAATGTTGAACACCTCTCATTCCTGTATCGTCTCATTGATATATCCCTTGCCAGCCATATCTGTGTTCTCCGAATTATATAATTGCCAGTAAATGTGTGAAAAATACTTCAGTTTAGATTGTGAAAGTACTGTCAGTTACGTTGCCCATCAAACGATTCTGCCACTGCCTATCAATCAATGTGAGACTTTGCTCCCTGCATGTTGACATTCTCATCAGCCCAGTACCTGGGGAAAAGATTTTAAAGAATTAAACGACTGCGGATTGAACAAAAAAAAAAAAAGCAATTATTCTGACATCTATCAAACAATTAATATTTCTGACGGATGCTCATTGCTGCTGGAGGTTTTATTGATGCTGTCTGGAGCTCTTCACCACCATAGCAAAGTGTTTGTAAATGCAAATAGCCGAATGCTTTGGTGAGCTCGCCTTTACAAGATGCACGGCAAGATTTGTGTGGGAAACATAGAAACATAGACAATATGTGCAGGAGTAGAGGCCATTCGGCCCTTCGAGCCTGCAACGCCATTCATGGCTGATCATCCAACTCAGTATCCTCAGGGCTGCCAACTCTCACGCTTTGAGCGTGAGACTCACGGCCTCGAGCAAATTCTCACTCCCTCACGCTCATCAGAAGTTTCTCACGCTCAGTGGTGAGAAATTTTGTGATCAATGAAAATGTCAAAAACTCGGATAAACTGCATGGGTGTCGGAGAGCAGGGGCTGCGGGAGGGATGGGAGCAGAACCAGCGGCGGAAACAGGTGCGGGGAGCAGGGCCGCAAGTGTTTGCGGCGCTGTCGAGTGTTTGTGGCGCTGAGCGTCGCTCGCTGCAGCTTCAGCCATGGGGCACTCCGGGCAGTGCGAGTCTCCCGGGCCGCGGAGCCGTCGGAAGCATCGCGCCGCTGCTGCAGCGAGAGTCTCTGTACCGAAGGGACGGACTCTCAAAGGGAGGTGGAGAGAGAGAGGGGGGAAGGAGACAGGGAGACAGGGGGGAGAGAGAGAGAGGGGATTGAGAGGAGAGAGAGGGGGGAGACAGAAGGGCGTGAATGGTGAGAGAGAAGAGGGAGAGTGGGGGGGGGGGGAGAGAGGTAGGGGAGAGAGAGGGGGGAGAGTGAGGTGGGAGAGGAGGGACCAGTTAGGACTGAGATGAGAACAAACTTTCTTCATGCAGAGAGTTGTGAATCTGTGGAATTCTCTGCCACAGAAGGCAGTGCAGGCCAATTCACTGGATGTTTTCAAGAGAGAGTTGCATTTAGTTCTTGGGGCTAACGACATCAAGGGATATGGGGAAAAAACAGGAAAGAGGTACTGATTTTAGATGAATAGCCATGATCATATTGAATGGCAGTGCTGGCTCGAAGGGCCGAATGGCCTATTCCTGCACCTATTTTCTATGTTTCTATGCTTGAGTATATGGCAATAAAACTCGTTCACTTGATTTTGAAGCATTCATGCATGGTGGAGGTATAATGTAGTCATAGAGTGATACAGTGTGAAAACAGGCCCTTCAGCGCAACTTGCCCACAACCGCCAACATGTCCCAGCTACGCCACCTGCTTTTGGTCCATACCTCCAAACCTGTCCTATCCATGTATCAGTCTAACTTTTTCTTAAATGTTGGGATGGTCCCAGCCTCAACTACCTCCTCTGGCAGCTTGTTCCATACACCCATCATCCTGTGTGTGGATAAAGTTACCCCTTAAAAATACTTCATACAAAAAACATTGAAATCATACTTTTACAGTGCACTAAAACATGATTTGAACACATCAAATTTCAAAAAGCTCCTACCCTGGGGGTGGGACACCCTTCTTCCACACCCTCTCCCCACTCGGTTGCTCCACTCCCGCACCGGGTACCCCCAAGGCCAGTGATCAGTGATGGCACAGCCTCCCCCCTTTCAAAAACGCTCCAATCCAATTTAAAGCATATATATTGCATTCAAGTGTAAGTTAAAAGACTCGCTACAGTATGCACCATATTGCACCATATTGCACAATTTCAAGCTGAAAAATGCAAATGTTCCGTACCAATGTTCCTTCCCCCCCCCCCCCCCCCCCCATTTTCTCATCTCGGTCCTAAAAGATTTCCCCCTTATCCTTAAACTGTGACCCCTTGTTCTGGACTTCCCCAACATCGGGAACAATCTTCCTGCATCTACCCTTAAGAATTTTGTAACTTTCTATAAGACCCCCCCTCAATCTTCTAAATTCTAGCGAGTACAAGCCGAGTCTATCCAATCTTTCTTCATATGATAGTCCTGCCGTCCCAGAAATCAGTCTGGTGAACCTTCTCTGTACTCCCTCTGTGGCAAGAATGTCCTTCCTCAGATTAGGAGACCAAAACTGTACGCAATACTCCAGGTGAAATAACTGCAGATGCTGGTTTTCAGAAACGGAGAAAACCCACGCAGGTCACGGGGAGAACGTACAAACTCCACACAGGCAGCCCCTGTAGACGGGGGATCGAACCCGGGTCCCTGGCGCTGTGAGGCAGCGATTCTACCGCTGCGCCACCGTGACGCCCATGATAAATCAAGTTACCCTATCATACGCTAACCCTCTACATGTCTTGAATGAGGTGACGTTTAGACTCATCTGCTAATTTCGGTCAACCTAAAATTAAATTTAGATGCACCTTTCACCTCACGAATGGGTGAAACTAATTATATTAAACACATAACTCAAAAAAAGTTTCACTGCAAACATGTGGAATTGATCATTGGAAGTTAAAAGGAGAAATGTCTCCATGTGACTAATGTTGGTCTTGTCGAGATAATATGTATATTTTAAATATTCATGAATGGATGGGTTCGAAGCTTTCTCACATTGAACCATTTCATTATGAATTAGGTATCATAGGAAAAGACTTGTATTGATTCCGTTAAAGAAAATGTATTGAGAGACAAAGAACTAACCTTAGATGGTTAGTGTTCATCAATACATCACATAAACGAAAAATCAATTGAATTTGCAGCGTTAAAACTGGTTCCAATTACTCCCCAATGGAAATGAAAATATATATTAAACTTGCAGGTTAATTATTGGCATGGATTGGTTATTGGCAAGATCCGGGCGTTCATTAGGTTAAGGATGATGTGGGCTGTTGATGGTGGTACTAAACGGCCAAACGGAACAAGACCAGGGAGCGGTGCACACATTGGGAACAAGACGTGTGTAGGAAGGAACTGCAGATGCTGGTTTACACTGAAGATAGACACAAAAAACTGGAGTAAGTCAGCGGGACAGGCAGCATCTGTGGAGAGAAGGGAATGGGTCAATAGATAATAGACAATAGACAATAGACTTCTTCAGACTGAGGGTCAATAGATAATGGACAATAGACAATAGGTGCAGGAGTAGGCCATTCGGCCCTTCGAGCCAGCACCGCCATTCAATGTGATCATGGGTGATCACCCCCAATCAATACCCCGTTCCTGCCTTTTCCCCATATCCCCTGACTCCGCTATCTTTAAGAGCCCTGTCTAGCTCTCTCTTGAAAGTATCCAGAGAACCGGCCTCCACCGCCCTCTGAGGCAGAGAATTCCACAGACTCACGACTCTCTGTGAGAAAAAGTGCTTCCTCGTCTCTGTTCTAAATGGTCTACCCCTTATTCTTAAACTGTGTGGCCCCTGGTTCTGGAGTCCCCCAACATCGGGAACATGTCTCCTGCTTCTAGCGTGTCCAAACCCTTAATAATCTTATATGTTTCAATAAGATATCCTCTCATCCTTCTAAACTCCAGTGTGTACAAGCCCAGCCGCTCCATTCTCTCAGCATTTGACAGTCCCACCATCCCGGGAATTAACCTTGTGAACCTACGCTGCACTCCCTCAATAGCAAGAATTGTCAGGGTCAATGGGAAGGGAAACCAGAGATATAGACATAGATGTAGAGAGATACAGAACAAATGATGGAAGATATGCAAAAAAATAATGATGGTGAAAGAAGCAGGCCATCGTTAGCGGTGAGCTAGGTGAAAATGTGTTACAGACAATGAGACTCAACAAGACAACTGAAGCTGGTTGACTTGGGTGGGGGAGGGATGGAGAGAAGGGGAATGCAAGATTTAATTGAAGTTAGATATATCAATATTCATACATAGAAACATAGAACATAGAAATTAGGTGCAGGAGTAGGCCATTTGGCCCTTCGAGCCTGCACCGCCATTCAATATGATCATGGCTGATCATCCTACTCAGTATCCTGTACCTGCCTTCTCTCCATACCCTCTGATCCCCTTAGCCACAAGGGCCACATCTAACTCCCTCTTAAATATAGCCAATGAACTGTGGCCTCAACTACCCTCTGTGGCAGAGAGTTCCAGAGATTCACCACTCTCTGTGTGAAAAAAGTTCTTCTCATCTCTGTTTTAAAGGATTTCCCCCTTATCCTTAAGCTGTGACCCCTTGTCCTGGACTTCCCCAACATCGGGAGCAATCTTCCTGCATCTAGTCTGTCCAACCTCTTTAGAATTTTGTAAGTTTCTATAAGATCCCCTCTCAATCTCCTAAATTCTAGAGAGTATAAACCAAGTCTATCCAGTCTTTCTTCATAAGACAGTCCTGACATCCCAGGAATCAGTCTGGTGAACCTTCTCTGCACTCTCTCTATGGCAATAATGTCCTTCCTCAGATTTGGAGACCAAAACTGTACGCAATACTCCAGGTGTGGTCTCACCAAGACCCTGTACAACTGCAGTAGAACCTCCCTGCTCCTATACTCAAATACCGCTGAGTTGTTAGCTTTCCAAGCGAAATAAGAGTTGGTGTTCGGTCTATCTTCGGTTTAAACCAGTGTCTGCAGGGCAGGAACTTAGAGAGTATTAGAACTTAGAGAGTTCCTTAGAGAGAAGGAATGGGTGATGTTTCGGGTCGAGACCCAGTCCTTGTCTCCAGAGATGCTGTCTGTCCCGCTGAGTTACTCCAGTATTTTGTGTCTATCTTCGGTTTAAACCAACATCTGCGGTTCCTTCCCACACATCTTTGGGCACCATATCTGAGGAAGGCTGTGCTGGCTCTAGAGAGGGTCCAGAGGGGGTTTACAAGAATGGTCCCAAGAGTACGTGGGTTGACATTTGATGAGCGTTTGTCAGCACTGGGCCTGTACTCGCTGGAGTTTAGAAGATTGAGGGGGGACCTCATTGAAACGTATAGAATAGTGAAAGGCTTGGATAGAGTGGATGTGGGGAGGATGTCTCCACTAGTAGAAGTCCAGAACTATCGGTCACAGCCTCAGCATTAATGGAAGTTCTTTTATGAAGGAGATGAGGAGGAATTTTGTTAGTCAGAGGGTGGTGAATCTGTGGAATTCTTTGCCACAGACGGCTGTGGAGGCCAAGTCTGTGGATATGTTTAAGGCAGAGATAGATAGATTCTTGATTAGTGCGGGTGTCAGGGTTTATGGGGAGAAGGCAGGGGAATGGGGGATAAAGGGGGAAAGAGCCAGATCAGCCATGATTGAATGGCGTAGACTTAGAAAAATAGAAAATAGGTGCAGGAGTAGGCCATTCGGCCCTTCGAGCCTGCACCGCCATTCAATATGATCATGTCTGATCATCCAAACTCAATATCCTGTACCTGCCTTCTCTCCATACCCCCTGATCCCTTTAGCCACAAGGGCCACATCTAACTCCCTCTTAAATATAGCCAATGAACTGTGGGCTCAACTACCTTCTGTGGCAGAGAGTTCCACAGATTCACCACTCTCTGTATAAAAAATGATTTTCTCATCTCGGTCCGAAAAGATTTCCCCCTTATCCTTAATGGGCCGAATGGACTAACTCTCCCCCTATCACTTATGATCTTTAAGTGAATCCTCTGGTTGCCATGTTATTTCTATTTATTTACCGTAACAAACCCTTCGTAATTCTCCCCGACCTGCGTTGAGCCTGCCGCGCTCAGAGGAGAACGCTCGCAGTCCCTCAGTCCATCTCCCCGCAACTTCATGCGAAAGGAAGTTGGCAACGTGCAAGTTTGTCCTTG
Source organism: Leucoraja erinaceus (assembly GCF_028641065.1). NCBI lineage: Eukaryota > Metazoa > Chordata > Chondrichthyes > Rajiformes > Rajidae > Leucoraja > Leucoraja erinaceus. The sequence continues at coordinate 57,613,985 of NC_073387.1, read as the reverse complement.
AATTCTGACCTGCATATTTATATTTCCCTTCTCCTTCCTTCTGCCAGCTTCTGAAAGATCTGAGTGTTGGCACCTTGCCATCTCTGTCAATCACGTTGAAACATCTTACACTTTGACACCGTCTGCAAAGGCATTATTCACATTTCTGCAGATCAGCAGCGTGAGGATGGTCAAATACAAAGCGGTCAGAAATAACCACCGTGTTTTGTGGCCAAGAAACACTGAGAGAGGAGTTTGATTGGCGTTCTTTTGTTATTTTTGATTTAAATAAATTTTAACTAGCGGCATCTGCATATCATAATCCAAACCAGTACAGACTTTGTTTAACGGATACATATTAAATATCCGGGGACCCAGTCACCAAAGTAACAGTGACCCTCGTTTATTGGTCACCTATTAACATCGCCTCTAATTATTTATTTAAATTTATAGAGAGGGGAAAAAAAATCACATTTTAAAAAAAAATTCTGATTATTTATCCACAGTCTCTGAAATACAACGCACGTGTTAAATTCGCCCTCCGGAAAAATCGATATTTTTTAAACCTGCCAATAAAGTATTTCTCTCCCATCTGACCATTAGAGGTGAATAGTTGCTAATGAGGCATATTTATGAGATCAAGGAGAAGGTGTTTCTTAAGTGCCGTGTTGGTGACGGGACCTGGCAAAGAGAACAGTGCAATGGCAAAAGGGTAAATGAGAAGCGTTCTGTATGTAGAGTTTGGTCTTTGCAGTTGACTTTGTGAATAGGATGATACACCTTTGTTTTTTGAATTCCCTGGGGCTGGGAGTCAGTGACAATCGGCCGTTCCTGGAGCATCATATTTGACCTGTGGAGGGTTCTGTGCCTGAGATTTCTAAGTCAGAAGCCTCTCGCCCGTGGAGGGAACAGTCACCCGAGAAATCTCTCCATGAAGTTGACGTCTGAGTCGAATCGCTAAAATGGGAATAATCTTGGGAGTTCACTCTGAAATAAAGTGGACTAAAGTCAAGTTTCAGACGGCTTGTGGGTGTAAGCATTTCAATTTAGTATTCAGCGGGTGCAGCAGCATCTATGGAGCGAAGGAAATAGGCAACGTTTCGGGCCGAAACCCAGAAGGAAATAGGCAACGTTTCGGGCCGAAACCCAGAAGGAAATAGGCAACGTTTCGGACCGAAACCCGGAAGGGTTTCGGGCCGAAACGTTGCCTATTTCCTTCGGTCCATAGATGCTGCTGCACCCGCTGAGTTTCTCCAGCTTTTTTTGTGTCCCTTCGATTTTCCAGCATCTGCAGTTCCTTCTTGAATAAATGTAGTATTTGTTCGTTTAGTTTAGACAATAGACAATAGACAATAGGTGCAGGAGTAGGCCATTTGGCCCTTCGAGCCAGCACCGCCATTCAATGAGATCATGGCTGATCATCCCCAATCAGTACCCCGTTCCTGCCTTCTCCCTATATCCCCTGGCTCCGCTATCTTTAAGAGCCCTATCTAGCTCTCTCTTGAAAGCAACCAGAGAACCGGCCTCCACCGCCCTGTGAGGCAGAGAATTCCACAGACTCACCACTCTGTGAGAAAAAGTGTTTCCTCGTCTCCGTTCTAAATGGCTTACCCCTTATTCTTAAACTGTGTGGCCCCTGGTTCTGGACTCCCCCAACATCGGGAACATGTTTCCCGCCTCTAGCGTGTCCAAGCTTCCTCAGTGGAAAGCTTTTCCTCAGGTAAGTAAGGTGATCGCTGTCTTTAGAGTTTAGAGTTTAGAGCAGCTTTTTATTATTTTATTATTAATGTTTATTGTTTTCTGTGTCATTCCTCACTGTCACTGTACGTCATGTTGCCACTTGCGGGCGGAGCACCAAGGCAAATTCCTTGTATGTGAATATACTTGGACAATAAACTTATCCATTCATTCATTCATTCATTCATTCTTTTCTCAACCTTTTTACCCTTGAAATAATTGTCATGTCTCAGGGAAGCCGTACTTAAAAATTATGATCTATCTTTATTAATCTCCTTCTTTCTCTTTCATGAAAATAATATATTTCCTGTCCACTGACCACTAAAGGGAGTTTCCCACCAGCGCCATATAGACGTGACTAAATATGACGCCGCTAAATATGCTAATTAGACGTCGCTGGATGCACCGTGCGTGCATAATAAAATTACAAATATGAAATTAAATACAAAGTGACTCAAAAATGCATTTACATATGATTAGCATGTTTATCACTATTTCTCTCGCTGAACCCCTGGCGACCTCTCGCTGAACCCCTAGCGACCTCTTGCTGAACCCCTAGCGACCTCTCGCTCGACCCCTAGCGAACTCTCGCTGAACCCCTAGCGACCTCTCGCTGAACCCCTAGCGACCTCTCGCTGAACCCCTGGCGACCTCTCGCTGAACCCCTAGCGACCTCTCGCTGAACCCCTGGCGACCTCTCGCTGAAGCCCTAGCGACCTCTCGCTGAAGCCCTAGCGACCTCTCGCTGAACCCCTGGCGACCTCTCGCTGAAGCCCTAGCGACCTCTCGCTGAACCCCTGGCGACCTCTCGCTGAACCCCTGGCGACCTCTCGCTGAAGCCCTAGCGACCTCTCGCTGAACCCCTGGCGACCTCTCGCTGAACCCCTGGCGACCTCTCGCTGAACCCCTGGCGACCTCTCGCTGAAGCCCTAGCGACCTCTCGCTGAACCCTTAGCGACCTCTCGCTGAACCCCTAGCGACCTCTCGCTGAACCCCTAGCGACCTCTCGCTGAACCCCTAGCGACCTCTCGCTGAACCCCTAGCGACCTCTCGCTGAACCCCTAGCGACCTCTCGCTGAAGCCGAGCGTTCAGGGGAACCCGGTTGGGAGACGCTGGTTTTGAGATACAGCGTGGAAATAGATAGACCCTTTGGCCACCGAGTCCACACTGGCCATCGATCTCCCCAATACTAGGTCCACGTCCCACTCACTAGGGGCGATTTACAGTTTGCAGAAGCCAATTAACCTACAAACCCGCACGTCTTTGGAGTGTGGGCAGAAACCCACCCAGTGACCAGGACAACGTGCACACTCCACACAGAGAGCACCCATAGTCAGGGCACAACCTGGATCTGTGGCTGTGTAAGGCAGCAACTCCACCCATTGCGCCACTGTGCCACCCTGTTTTGGGGGTGGTGGGTTCCGGGAACTCAGTGTCAGGGGTGATATTGGAGGCAGGCATGGTGGTGGCTCTTGAGAGACTTTTGGACAGGCTCATGGATATGCAGATATGCAGGCTCATGGGAGTGCAGAGAAGGTTCACCAGACTGATTCCTGGGATGTCAGGACTGTCTTATGAAGAAAGACTGGATATACTTGGTTTATACTCTCTAGAATTTAGGAGTTTGAGAGGGGATCTTATAGAAACTTACAAAATTCTTAAGGGGTTGGACAGGCTAGATACAGGAAGATTGCTCCCGATGTTGGGGAAGTCCAGGACAAGGGGTCACAGCTTAAGGATAAGGGGGAAATCCTTTAAAACCGAGATGCGAAGAACTTTTTTCACACAGAGAGTGGTGAATCTCTGGAACTCTCTGCCGCAGAGGGTAGTCGAGGCCAGTTCATTGGCTATATTTAAGAGGGAGTTAGATGTGGCCCTTGTGGCTAAGGGGATCAGGGGGTATGGAGAGAAGGCAGGTATGGGATACTGAGTTGGATGATCAGCCATGATCATATTGAATGATGGTGCAAGCTCGAAGGGCCGAATGGCCTACTCCTGCACCTAATTTCTATGTTTCTATGTTTCTATGCAGGGGAATGACGGGATTTGGTGCAGGCAGGCACGAGTTTGACTTGGCACCATGTCCAGCACAAACGCTGTGGGCCGAACTTTCTTCTCCTGACCAACACTGTCCCGTACTGTTCAATGCTCTGTGTGTGTTTTTAATTGTGAACATGATATGGATTGTCTTTTTAAATACGCAAAGATTCTGCATTTACCAGCTTCCACGATCACTCAAATGGAATTTTAATATTTAGTAATGAATCCTAAATGAATGCCATGGTGTTTCATCCATTCAAACTGGATACAAAATCAATACTTGTTTAAAAGAAATTGCAACTTCCAAAATGGCCATAGCATGATCCATCCTTTCGGAAACTGGTTCCGAATTAAAAATGGTTCAGATAGATTATGTTTCGCTGCATTGATATTTCTAGGAAAGGAGAAAGATGCAAATTTTCGTAATAATTTAGTTGGATTGGGTTATTATCTCAATAATGATGAGAATTTGTATCATTCATTGTTAACGAGGAGATTTCTTCTAATATTCTTTTGGCATTTTTTTATTGACTTCTTCCTGAGTGTCCACGTGACCTCAGACTCACATTAAGCTGTGACCTCCGGGATTATTCAAAATGTATATTTCATATCTGGGAGGCTGTCTCCTCCCATCCCTCAGCCTTCGGGCTCCTCCTCCTTTTTCCTTTCTTCTCCCCGCCTCCCCCCATCAGTGTGAAGAAGGGTTTCGGCCCGAAACGTTGCCTATTTCCTTCGCTCCATAGATGCTGCTGCATCATAACTCAGCGGGTCAGGCAGCATCTATGGAGAACATGGATAGGTGACGTTTCGGGTCGAGACCCTTCTGGAAATAGGCAACGTTTCGGGCCGAAACCCTTCCGGGTTTCGGCCCGAAACGTTGCCTATTTCCTTCGCTCCATAGATGCTGCTGCACCCGCTGAGTTTCTCCAGCTTTTTTGTGTACCTTCCAAATAACATAATCATTGAGTGTAAAGGGCTTGTCCCACTTGGCGATTTTTTTGCTGACTTCCAGCATCATTGACTGACATATCAGCTCACCGAAACATTTGTGGCGTTATGTGGCGTGACGCGACGTGATGACGTATTAACGTGCGGTGTTTTTTCGAGTGTCGCGACATTTTTTTTGTCACCGCTGGATTTTGAAATGTGCGAAATATTTTGGCGACACTGACATGATGCCGGCAGTCGCCGAAAAAAATCGCCACGTGGGGCAGGCCCTTTACGGCATGGCCCTTCGGCCCAACGTGCCCCAGCTATACTAGTCCCACCTGCCTGCGTCTGGCCCATATCCCTCTAAACATGTCCTATCCATGTACCTGTCTAAATGTTTCTTAAACGTTGCGATAGTCCCAGTCTCAACTACCTCCTCTGGCAGCTCGTTCCATACACCCACCACCATTTATGTTAAAAAGTTAACTTAGAGAACAGTCGACAGAAATCACGCCTTTAAGCCTAAACGTTGCATTCAAGTCCACACAAAATTGGGCGGCACTGTGGATAGAGTTGCTGCCTCACAGTGACAGAGACCCGGGTTCGATCCTGACTTCGGGTGCTGTCTGTACGGAGTTTCTCTGTTCTCCAAAATGATGATAATTTTGTGAAAGATATTTCTTATACCTCATTGAGGTGTACAGTACCCAGACGGGACGTCGAAGGACAAGAAGCCCAAGTCTCAGACAAAACCCGTACAGTTTTGGTCTCCTAATGTATTGCGTACAGTTTTGGTCTCCTAATCTGAGGAAAGTCATTCTTGCCATAGAGGGAGTACAGAGAAGGTTCACCAGACTGATTCCTGGGATGTCAGGACTTTCATATGAAGAAAGACTGGATAGACTCGGTTTGTACTCGCTAGAATTTAGAAGATTGAGGGGGGATCTTATAGAAACTTACAAAATTCTTAAGGGGTTGGACAGGCTAGATGCAGGAAGATTATTCCCGATGTTGGGGAAGTCCAGAACAATGGGTCACAGTTTAAGGATAAGGGGGAAATCTTTTAGGACCGAGATGAGGAAAAACATTTTTCACACAGAGAGTGATGAATCTCTGGAACTCTCTGCCGCAGAAGGTAGTTGAGGCCACAGTTCATTGGCTATATTTAAGAGGGAGCTAGATGTGACCCTTGTGGCTAAAGGGATGGAGAGAAGGCAGGAACAGGATACTGAGTTGGATGATCAGCCATGATCATATTGAATGGTGCAGGCTCGAAGGGCCGAATGGCCCACTCCTGCACCTATTTTCTATGTTTCTATGTTTCTAAATCTGTTCCCCGGAGATGTCATGTCCTTTCGGCGTGGTGTCCGCTCGGTAGCTTGGTTTCGGCTTCACGTCATTCCACACCCTGTCCGCACACAGTGGTACACGAGCTAATGAAGGCTGTGGATGAAGTAAATGCTCACAATCTTTTTCACACAGCGGAGGATTCTAAAACAAAAGGGCACAGGCTAAACATGAGAGATTTAAGATGGTCCTGAAGGGCAATGTTTTCACTCAGAGGGTGGTCTGTATCTGGGATAAGCTGCCAGAGAAAGCATTAGAAGTTGGTGCAATCAAGCCTTTTAAATGGGATTTGGATAGATGGGTTCAGACTGGTATGGACCCAATACAGGCAAATGGGACAAGCCAAGTAGACCACCTGAAGAAGGGTCTCGACCCGAAACGTCACCCATTCCTTCTCCCTAGAGATGCTGCCTGTCCCGCTGAGTTACTCCAGCATTTTGTGTCTACCTTCGATTTAAACCAGCATCTGCAACTCTTTCCTACACGCAGGCCATCTTGGTCTGTGTTGATGAGGTGGGCCGAAGGGCTGTTTGCAGGCCACACAGGGCCATCTGTCACCCGTTCACCATCGTTCTATGCTATCCCACTTTCTCATCCACTCCCTACACACCAGGGGAAATTTACAGAGGGCCAATTAACCTATAAACACGCACGTGCTTGCGGTGTGGGAGGAAGCCGGAGCACCCAATCCATGCGGTCAGATTCAGATTCAGATTCAGATTCAGATTCAGATTCAATTTTAATTGTCATTGTCAGTGTACAGTACAGAGACAACAAAATGCATTTAGCATCTCCCTGGAGCGACATAGCAAACGATTTGAAAAAATAATAATAAGGGTCCGGGGGGGGGGGGGTGGTGATTGGCAGTCACCGAGGTACGTTGTTGAGTAGAGTGACAGCCGCCGGGAAGAAGCTGTTCCTCGACCTGCTGGTTCGGCAACGGAGAGACCTGTAGCGCCTCCCGGATGGTAGGAGGGTAAACAGTCCATGGTTGGGGTGAGAGCAGTCCTTGGCGATGCTGAGCGCCCTCCGCAGACAGCGCTTGCTTTGGACAGACTCAATGGAGGGGAGCGTGGAACCGGTGATGCGTTGGGCGGCACCCTCTGGAATGCCTTCCGGTCGGAGACAGAGCAGTTGCCATACCATACTGTGATGCATTATTGATTAGTAGGGGTGACAGGAGTTACGGGGAGAAGGTGGGAGAATTGGGGTTGAGAGGGAGAGATAGATCAGCCATGATTGAATGGTGGAGTGGACTTGATGGGCCAAATTGAAACATATTAGATTATTAAGGGCTTGGACACGCTAGAGGCAGGAAACATGTTCCCGATGTTGGGGGAGTCCAGAACCAGGGGCCACACACAGTTTAAGAATAAGGGGTAAGCCATTTAGAACGGAGATGAGGAAACACTTTTTCTCACAGAGAGTGGAAAGTCTGTGGAATTCTCTGCCTCAGAGGGCGGTGGAGGATGGTTCTCTGGATGCTTTCAAGAGAGAGCTAGATAGGGCTCTTAAAGATAGCGGAGTCAGGGGATATGGGGAGATGGCAGGAGCGGGGTACTGATTGTGGATGATCAGCCGTGATCACATTGAATGGTGGTGCTGGCTCGAAGGGCCAAATGGCCTACTCCTGCACCTATTGTCTATTGTCTATTGTCAAATGGCCTAATTCTGCTCCTATGCATTTCTGAATGGGAGCACTGAAGGTCAGGATCGAACCTGGGCCTCCGGAGCTCTACCACTTTTTGCCACTGGGCCCTTTCACTTGACATCAATGAGCGACAACAAGCCCCTTTTTCAAGCCCCTACAAATGATATGGGCTCACTGCTAGCTTTCTGCCATTGAATTAACAACTTCCCTTTGAAGGATAACAGCCTCTGGTTACATGCTGATGCCTGAGCAATGAACAAAAAAAATATTCTGTCATCATAATATTCATGATATTCACAAACTGCAACAAACGAGCTAATATTTTTAGTGCATTGATATGCTGAAACTAAATATATTTAAGAATGAGGGAAGAACGCGGAGGCAACAGTCTGTAGGTGTGAATGAAATGGTTTCTTCACAAATTTATCAGCATCGCCAGTTTAAACATATTTTGTCATTTTGATATAGAAACACAAATATTATTGAATTTGAATAAATGTTATCTAGCCTTCCAGTGAAGGGAGAAATAAAAGGCTGTGTAGATGATGAATTTGAATTGCAGGTTGTAAAATTTCATCTAAATACTTTAGAGGTACAGAGTGTTCAAGAAGGAACTGCAGATGTTGGAAAAATCGAAGGTAGACAAAAATGCTGGAGAAAGTCTGGGTCAGGCAGCATTTATGGAGCGAAGGAATAGGTGACGTTTCGGGTCAAAACTTCTTCAGACTCTTAAACTTTCTTCGGAGAGAGGAGGAGAACTTCTTCAAGGTAGGCATACCTTGAGTAGATATCTCGGCCCGAAACGTCACCTATTCCTTCGCTCCACAGATGCTGCCTCACCCGCTGAGTTTCTCCAGCATTTTTGTCAACCTTCCTCTTGCGTATGGCGTGGGACAACTTGTTCTGTTTGATCTTATTCGATTGTGCACGCCGGGTTGATTCCATTTGGCGAAACAGGGCGGACCACGTGAAGGTTGCAATCTCCCACCCCGAGATACAGTGTGGAAACGGGCCTCTTCGCCCACCGTGTCCCGGCGGGCCGAAGGGCCAGTATGACTCTGTGACTCCCTGTGCGCACAGATTAACACTATCCTACCCTCACACCCTCAGGGGGTATCTACATTGCCGAACAACTTTTTTTCCCTTAACCAACCATAGCCCTCCATTCCCTTCTCAACTTGCAAACCTGCACGTCTTCCACTGGAAGTCATTCCACACCGCCACCACTGGGTGCAAACCCCTAAACGAATTCTTTCTTGCGAATCTTCCCTGGAAAAGCTTTCCACATTGCCACAGACGGTCCCCCTGTGGCTCCAGGAATAAAGACCACAAGTTCAACCTATCTCTGTAACTTAGTTTTGAAACCCAGAGATTCTAGATGGTATCTCGGGGGTTGAGACAAAAACCTCAACTGACCTCAAAAGCTCAGCGGGTGAGGGAGGTATGCATGGAATTCAAAGGTGACGCTTTTCTGTTATGGGTCGAGAGGAACCCTGATTCACACACAAATGGATGGAAGGGCCGAATGATTAGTTGTCTATTATGTCCTATCCCCGGTGCTTAGAGCGCACCTTCAGGAAGGAGACAAGGACGAATTTCTTTGGTCAGAGGGTGGTGAATCTGTGGAATTCATTGCCACAGACGGCTGTGGAGGCCACAAGTCAATGGGTATTTTTAAAACAGATATTGATGGGGGGGTTATGGGACGCTTTGGGTCGAGACCAAAGTTCTGTGGAAAACAGGGAGAAGGCTGGAGAATGGGGTTAGGAGGGAGAGGTAGATCAGCTATGATTGAATGGCAGTCTAGATTCGATGGGCTGAATGGCCTAATTCTGTTCCTATGTCTAATGGACACTCCTCCCCTCTCCTGATCTGACACCCTTACAGTATGTCTCCTTTTCATTGCTAGCCATTGTCCACCCATCTGCCAACTCAAAGCTGAGTTACTCCAAAGCACTTAGTTTTTTATTTTACATAGTGCTCCGTCCATTGGGATTCCAGGCAGTGAGATGAATTGTAAAGGGCCTGTCCCACTTAGGCGATTTTTTCGGCGACTACAGACGACTAGGCTGTCACCACATGGTCGCGGGGTGATGCCTGTACGGCCGTGAGTCGTCTCCTCAAGTCGCCTTAAGAGTGGTAACATCTTTCTGGTCGCTGCTGGATTTTGAAATGTTCAAAACTTTTCAGCGACTGTGGGCTTGACGTAACCATATAACCATATAACCATATAACAATTACAGCACGGAAACAGGCCATCTCGTCCCTACAAGTCCGTGCCGAACAACTTTTTTCCCCTTAGTCCCACCTGCCTGCACTCATACCATAACCCTCCATTCCCTTCTCATCCATATGCCTATCCAATTTATTTTTAAATGATACCAACGAACCTGCCTCCACCACTTCCACTGGAAGCTCATTCCACACCGCTACCACTCTCTGAGTAAAGAAGTTTCCCCTCATGTTACCCCTAAACTTCTGTCCCTTCATTCTGAAGTCATGTCCTCGTGTTTGAATCGTCCCTATTCTCAAAGGGAAAAGCTTGTCCACATCAACTCTGTATCTTGTCGTAGCTTGTCTTCTCCTGACGTAGGCGCTGTCGTTGGTTGTCGCCAGGTGACGTTGACTTTGGTGAATTCCATCGGCGACTACCTACGTCAACCCACGTCAACCGGCGACAGGTACCGGCGACTGAATTGTCTTCAGGTGTTGTCGACAGGGTCGTTGTTTGTCGTAGCGTGTCGCGGGTGGATGTAGGTCGACTCCAGTTGTCACCTGTGTGGTCTTAAGTTATCGTAGGTGGACGTCCTAAAGGGTCGCTGGTTGTCGGTAGATTGCCGTAGCTTGCCGTCGACTAGGTGGTAAGTTGTCGTAGACATTATCATAGGGGGGGGGGGTCCAGTCGCTGTTTTTTCAGCGACCTGCTACGACTGTCACAGTCGCCGAAAAAATCGCCAAAGTGGGACAGTCCCTTAAGAGGTTTGCTTGTTTCGAATTATATCGAAGACTCATTGGGATGTAATGTGTTGCACTAGAATTCAGTGCAGGGATAAGATTTGTTTTGAGCTGAATGTACTGTAGATAATATTTTAACGTTATTGTAATGGTGTTAGAGTATCTCAAGAACATATATATCAATAACAAATCTCAATGAACAAGTAATATTGAATTATTAAATTGCGGTAATAGCAGTTTTTATTACATTCTAAACATTAACAGAGCACTCTTGAGGCCCATTGTACATTGTGGCTGTGTTGTGAATTGCCATAACTAAGATTAGCATCTCTAACTCACAGCAGAAATATTCAGGTGAAAGAAATATTACCGAGACATTGAATTCTTAAAGACTGAGTTGCAATGTCTGGGTTCTCGCAGTGAATTGTTAATGGCAGCTTGCCAAAATGCTCAGGCTAATACCAGCTCTGCATTTATCCTCTTGGGTACTCTTAATATTATCTATTGGGTTTGTGTAATTGTTTAGATTTCATCGTTTTTTTTCCCCTTTGCTTCTTTTAAATGTTTCTGTAGGCTGTGGGGACAAGCGCACGCACGTCGTAAAGATGACCACCATTCATAGCTTGGCTTCAATGTCCTCCTTCTCCTGAGGGAAATGCTCTGATATTCTATGCTCTCTGCTACCTGTGCTGGCAAGATTAGGCATTCACAATGTACGGGGAGTAACGCATGCAAACCAGAAGCTTACTGCATTATTCAGTATCTTTGGATCCACACAAAAAGGTATGAATGTCATTAGCAGAAGAGAAGTAATATTTTAAACTGGGACAATTACCGAGGATTTTTTATTTATTTATTTTTTTCCCCCGCTCGGATTAAACTTGTCGTGGACTCGAACGGCAAACAACTTAGGGTTTTGAAACATGCATTGTGAATGATTTTCACAAACGGTGATCCGAGTATCCAGTAGAATGTGGCATTTTTGTCATCGTTGGAATAAGTTTTTGTTGAGATATTCTTGAATAAAACCACGTATTAATTTGTAAAAAAATGACAAGAAGTCTGACCAAACTTTAAGATGCAAAAATGTTCTTGAGGGTAACAGGAACATGAGAACAGAACAACATAACACAGAGCAAGTTGTGTTAAGGGCCCGTCCCACTTTGGAGATTTTTTTAGGCGACTGGGCTGTTGCCACGTGGTCGCCGGGGTGCCGCCTGTATGGTCGTGAGTCGTCTCCTCAGTCGCCCGAAGAGTCGTAGCGTTTTTCTGGTTGCCGCTGGATTTTCAACACGTTGAAACATTTTCGGAGACAGTCGGCGACAGTGGGTTTGACGCCAATGAGCGAAGCGTGACTTCTCCTGACGTAGGCGCTGTCGTAGTTGTCGCCAGGTTCACGTAGGTTGTAGCCGGCACTGACTTGTTTTTTTTGTTGTTAAACTAATGATTCTATTTCAAATTTTATGTCGAAAGGGGGGGGGTCCAGTCCCCAGTTTTTTCGGCACCTGCTACGACTATGACAGTCGCGTAAAAATAGCCTAAGTGGGACACGCCCTTAATTCTTCTAAACTTTTCATAACCATGTACCTCTTCAAGTGACTTTTAAGTGCTGTTATTGTACCTGCCTCGAATACCTCCTCCAGCAGCTCATTCCATACATCTAGCAATGTTACAAAATGTTGAGATTTTAAAAATCAAATCTGCAATTTATCCCATCAGATAAAGCATAAAAAGAAGTTTAATTTGACACTTACTTCACTTTCATATCTTCAGTATTAAAAAAGTTATGGCCATTTTCGTACTCTGAAATTAGCATCTTGCTCCCTATTGCTTTTCCATTGACTTAACACAAAAGCTGTGATCGAGGACAGTCAAAAGCCCATAACTTTCTTAAATATTAAGAGGACTGAATGAAATTTTCAGTTATTATAGATTGAAGCATTCTGAAACAAATATGAAACAATCTTACTTGGATGACCTGAAATTAAAGCATATAATTAGTTAGTTACCTAATTGTAGCTAATTACAAAATTCAATTACTAGATCTAAACATCTATCCATTTCTTAAGAAAAGTTTAACATTTTTAAATAGCCGAAGTGTCCAAATAACATTCACACAAGAATTCACAATATAACATGATTTTTAAATCTCATTGTCATGAATTTATAGGCCAAATGGAAGGAAATGTAATGTTTAATTCCCGTAAATTAATGGGCATTTAAATCATCTTGCGAGTGGGTTTTTGTGGAACGCGATCGATTGGAACGTTGCGGTTGCAGTGAATTTGAACCCCATATCGGCAGGAAAAACTGCCGGTTCGTATGGGGCCAAAATCACATTTTTGCCAATTAAAGTTAGATTAAAGTCATCCTAAGAAGCAAGTTTATATGTAAAATAAAAAACTTACATTATGTTTTGTCCCCTGCGTGAGATCCGTCCCGTTGTAGGCGTTGACGGCGTTAGAAGTAGATTTTAATTTTACTCCAGCGATTATATTGTCCCGCGATTTATTTTTAAAACATCCGAGAATGGAAGTCCGGTCGATTGTCCTGTAGCAGCTGGCAGCCTGAGGAAGTTCGACTCCGATAGGCAGGAGAAAACGGCATTTTAATGCCCCCCCTCCCCCCTCAAAGGCGCCAAACTCGCGCACACGGCCAGTGGCAGAACTGCAGCGCCGCTGAAGGTAAGTATTGTAACATCGCTAATACATCCACCAATCTCTGAGGTTGTTCCACAAGTTCCTATTAAATCTTGCTCTTCTCACCTTAAATCTATGTCCTCCGGCTAACCTTGGTAAAAGACTGCCTACCATTCACCTTATCTATTCCACTCATGAATGTATACACCTCTATATCAGTTCACTACTCAGCTACCGAGATATATGACTGAGAAATAAAGCAGTGGGCTTAATGAGTAGTGTAGGAAAGAAGTGCAAATGCTGGTTTAACCTTAAGGTAGACACAAAATGCTGGAGTAACTCAGCGGGACAGGCAGCATCTCTGGAGAGAAGGAATGGGTGGCGTTTCGGGTCGAGTCCCTTCTCCAGACCACTTTCATGGAACTATGTTATGGCACTTCTAGATCCCTCTGCTCCACAACAGTCCCCAGGGCCCTGCCATTCAAACTATCTGTTTGAAGATTAAAAAATCCTAATATTTCTTTTGAAAAAATCAAAGTGGACAACTGTAGAAACTTCAAACACAAATTGGCTGCTTAAACTTTGGAGTTTTCACTCTTGGTTAGCTAATTGCATGTTCCTGCTCTGTATCTCTTCACACATTTGGTTAACAGAACTGCGTCAATCGCAGATCTAAAATTAACCATTGGCCTGACATTGATTTCCATTGCATGGAAGAATTAGCAGCTGCTTCATCCCTTTGAGAGTCAAAATGTTTCTTGATATCGCTCCTGGGCAAGTCAGCTCTTGAATTATGAGTCTGCCCGTCCACACCCTGACCCTCGACACACCGACAAAGTTATGGGTTCCATCAAGACCCGTTATTATAGACAATAGACAATAGACAATAGGTGCAGGAGTAGGCCATTCGGCCCTTCGAGCCTGCACCGCCATTCAATGTGATCATGGCTGATCATCCACAATCAGTACCCAATGTTTGTAGTTTGTTTGGTTGTTTGTTTGTTTGTCTTTTTGCACAAAGTCCACGAGCATTGCCACTTTTCATTACACTGCACATCTCGTATGTGTATGTGACAAATAAACTTGACTTGACTTGATTCCCATTTTCTCCCCATATCCCCTGACTCCGCTATTTTTAAGAGCCCTATCTAGCTCTCTCTCTTGAAAGTATCCAGAGAACCGGCCTCCACCGCCCTCTGAGGCAGAGAATTCCACAGACTCACAACTCTCTGTGTGAAAAAGTGTTTCCTTATCTCCGTTCTAAATGGCTGACCCATTATTCTTAAACTGTGTGGCCCCTGGTTCTGGACTCCCCCAACATCGGGAACATGTTTCCTGCCTCTAGCGTGTCCAAACCCTTAATAATCTTATATGTTTCAGTGAGATTATGTTCTCCTCTCATCCTTCTAAACTCCAGAGTGTACAAGCCCAGGCGCTCCATTCTCTCAGCGTATGACAGTCCCGCCATCCCGGGAATTAACCTTGAAATGATCAAGATACCAAAAGTAAAACAGCCCTGGCGTTTTCAATTTCTGTAATCTCTCTAACAACCAAACCCAGGAAGTCCAGCTGCCATCCTGGTGAATCGATCATGCATTTCTTCCGATATTCAATTATCATTTGTTTAGTTCAATTTTGATTTAGTTTAGTTTCGATATATTGCACAGAAACAGGTTCTTTGTCCCACCGAGTCCATGCCAGCCAACCATCCCTGCACACTGACACTATCCGACCCACACAAGGGGCAATTGAACTGAGTCTGAAGAAGGGTCTCGACCCAAAACGTCACCCATTCCTTCTTTCCGGAGATGCTGCCTGTCCCGCTGAGTTACTCCAGCTTTTTGTGTCTATCTAGGTCCATTTTACCAAAGCCAATTAACCTACAAACCAGTACGACTTTGGAGTGTGGGACGAAACCGGAGCACCCGGAGAAAACCCACGCAGGTCACGGGGAGAACGTGCAAATTTCTTGATTAGTACAGGTGTCAGAGGTTATGAGGAGAAGGCTCAGTTTAAGAATAAGGGGATAATTTATTATCTAAATGGTGGCTGATTGGGAAAGGGGGAGATGCAGCGAGACCTGGGTGTCATGGTACACCAGTCATTGAAGGTAGGCATGCAGGTGCAGCAGGCAGTAAAGAAAGCGAATGGTATGTTAGCTTTCATTGCAAAAGGATTTGAGTATAGGAGCAGGTAGGTTCTACTGCAGTTGTACAGGGTCTTGGTGAGACAACACCTGGAGTATTGCGTACAGTTTTGGTCTCCAAATCTGAGGAAGGACATTATTGCCATAGAGGGAGTGCAGAGACGGTTCACCAGACTGATTCCTGGGATGTCAGGACTGTCTTATGAAGAAAGACTGGATAGACTTGGTTTATACTCTCTAGAACTTAGAAGATTGAGAGGGGATCTTATAGAAACTTACAAAATTCTTAAGGGGTTGGACAGGCTAGATGCAGGAAGATTGTTCCCGATGTTAGGGAAGTCCAGGACAAGGGGTCACAGCTTAAGGATAAGGGGGAAATCCTTTAAAACCGAGATGAGAAGAACTTTTTTCACACAGAGAGGGGTGAATCTCTGGAACTCTCTGCCACAGAGGGTAGTTGAGGCCAGTTCATTGGCTATATTTAAGAGGGAGTTTAGATGTGGCCCTTGTGGCTAAGGGGATCAGGGGGTATGGAGAGAAGGCAGGTACGGGATACTGAGTTGGATGATCAGCCATGATCATATTGAATGGCGGTGCAGGCTCGAAGGGCCGAATGGCCTACTCCTGCACCTAATTTCTATGTTTCTATGTTTCTAAGCCATTTGGAACGGAGACGAGGAAACACTTTTTCTCACAGAGAGTTGTGAGTCTGTGGAATTCTCTGCCTCAGAGGGCGGTGGAGGCCGGTTCTCTGGATACTTTCAAGAGAGAGCTAGATAGGCTCTTAAAGATAGCGGAGTCAGAGGATATGGGGAGAAGGCAGGAACGGCGTACTGATTGGGGATGATCAGCCATGATCACAGTGAATGGCGGTGCTGGCTCGAAGGGCCGAATGGCCCCCCCCTGCACGTTTGGCTATTGTCTATTTTTCTCTTTGCATCACCCACTGAACCTATGGTATGAGGAGCTGGGTTGTCCTCAATAATGGTGTGGTTTGTGTATGAAGGAACTCCTTCTTGTGTATGGCCTGCATAGCCTAAAGTTGTAGAACAACTTGGTCTATTTGATCTTATTTGATTGTGCACGCTGGGTTGATTGCATTGGTCGAAATAGGGCAGACCAGGTGAAGGTTGTAATCTCCCACGCTTATGAAGGAACTGCAGATGGAGTAACTAAGCGGGACAGGCAGCATCTCTGGAGAGAAGGGATGGGTGACGTTTCGGTTCGAGACCCTTCTACACACTAGACAACATTCAAGCAAAGATGTTTTTGCCCTTTCTCAGAACACATGACAATAATTATTATTTTTCTTGTGATTTGTTTTTAACGATACTGCCTGTAAGGGAAATTCATTTCGTTGTCTCAAATCGAGACAATGACAATAAATTTGAATACAATTGAATACAATAATAAGCCAAGAGTGGAGCAGCGGGTAGAGCCGCTCCCTCACGGCACCAGAGACCCAGGTTCAATCCTGGCCCCGGGTGCTGTCTGTGTGGAGTTTGCATGTTCTACCCCTAACCACATGGGTTTCCTCCGAGTGCTCTGGCCTTCTCCCACATCCCAGAGACTTGCGGGTTTGTAGATTAATTGGCCCTATGAAAACCTCAACTTTGTGTGTAGGGTGTGGATGAGAAAATGGGATCTTAGAACTGCCGTGAGTGGATGGTCGGCGTGGACTGTTTCCGTGCTGTATCTTTTAATCAATCAATCAATCAATCAATCAATCAATCAATCAATCAATCAATCAATCAATCAATCAATCAATGCCAATACTATTTGAAACATGATGTCCAAAACCTGTCCTTCATATTCGACCTTCAAGGAACCGTTGCTTTCAAACATAGAAACATAGAAATTAGGTGCAGGAGTAGAGGCCATTCGGCCCTTCGAGCCTGCACCGCCATTCAATATGATCATGGCTGATCATCCAACTCAGTATCCCGTACCTGCCTTCTCTCCATACCCCCTGATCCCCTTAGCCACAAGGGCCACATCTAACTCCCTCTTAAATATAGCCAATGAACTGTGTGTGGCCTCAACTACCCTCTGTGGCAGAGAATTCCACAGATTCACCACTCTCTGTGTGAAAAAAAGATCTTCTCATCTCGGTTTTAAAGGATTTCCCCCTTATCCTTAAGCTGTGACCCCTTGTCCTGGACTTCCCCAACATCGCGAACAATCTTCCTGCATCTAGCCTGTCCAACCCCTTAAGAATTTTGTAAGTTTCTATAAGATCCCCCCTCAATCTCCTAAATTCTAGAGAGCATAAACCAAGTCTATCCAGTCTTTCTTCATAAGACAGTTCTGACATCCCAGGAATCAGTCTGGTGAACCGTCTCTGCACTCCCTCTATGGCAATAATGTCCTTCCTCAGATTTGGAGACCAAAACTGTACGCAATACTCCAGGTGTGGTCTCACCAAGACCCTGTACAACTGCAGTAGAACCTCCCTGCTCCTAGACTCAAATACTTTTGCAATGAAAATTCTGTTTCACAAAAATGAATTTCATCCTCTCTCTGTCCCTCCCCATCCCAGATCTCTGACCATTTTCAATAGACAATAGACAATAGGTGCAGGATTAGGCCCTTCGAGCCAGCACCGCCATTCAATGTGATCATGGCTGATCATCCACAATCAGTATCCCGTTCCTGCCTTCTCCCCATATCCCCTGACTCCGCTATTTTTAAGAGCCCTATCTAGCTCTCTCTTAAAAGCATCCAGAGAACCGGCCTCCACCGTCCTCTGAGGCAGAGAATTTGCTGTCCTCCTGATTAATTGTCCTGTTTCTACGCCTCGTTTTCTGCTCCCCCTTAGCTAACTATGAGCCACCGTACCCTTCCTTGATCAGTGTCTGGTTCGACCTGTTCTTTTCAGACATTGCAAGTTCTCTGTACCCCTCCAAACCCTGTTTCCCCCTCCCCCGACTCGACCCGAAATGTCACCCATTCCTTCACCTCGGAGACGTGCCTATTCCGCTGAGGGTACTCAGTCTGTTTTTCACAGAGAGTGGTGAATCTCGGGAACTTTCTGCCACAGAGGGTAGTTGAGGCTAGTTCATTGGCTATATTTAAGAGGGAGTTAGATGTGGCCCTTGTGGCTAAGGGGATCAGAGGGTATGGAGAGAAGGCAGGTACGGGATAAGGAGTTGGATGATCAGCCATGATCATATTGAAAGGCGGTTCAGGCTCGAAGGGCCGAATGGCCTACTCCCTTTGCACCTAATTTGCTATGTTCCTATGAGTTTCTATGATTTTTGCCTGTCCCGCTTGAGTTACTCCAGCATTTAGTGCAGTTCCAGCATACTTCAAGCCTGGCCTATCATCTCGTCATTGCAGGTAGATAAAAATGCTGGAGAAACTCAGCGGGTGAGGCACCATTTATGGAGCGAAGGAATGAGCGACGTTTCGGGTTGAGACCCTTCTTCAGGGGTATTCCTCAGGGTATCAGTCTGAAGAAGGGGTTCGGCCCGAAACGTTGCCTACTTCCTTTGCTCCATAGATGCTGCCGCACCCACTGAGTTTCTCCAGCATTTTTGTCTACCTTTGATCTTCCAGCATCTGCAGTTCCTTCTTGAACATAGCCCTCAAGGTAAGTTCTCATCCTCTCTCCGAAGACAGTTTAAGAGTCTGAAGAAGGGTCTCGACCCGAAACGTCACCTATTCTTACGCTCCATAGATGCTGCCTCACCCGCTGAGTTTCTCCAGCATTTTAATCTACCTTTGATTTTTCCAGCATCTGCAGTTCCTTCTTAAACACCTACTCATCGCAAACCATTTAGTGCCATAGTAACATCACATCACGAGCCTCCTGTTATTTAGTCTGCTTGATTTAAAGGCCAGTTCTCCATTATTCCATTACACTGATATGATCTACGTCTAATGGACCCCTAAATCTCTTCGGACCTCCACTGCTCGGAGCTTAAAACCATTTAGAAAATGAAGCCAATCCTTCATGTATCTGCAGCCGTTTCCTGCATGAATGTTTGATCACTTCTGTCGATCAAAGGATTGGAGAAATCCACGCAGGGAAAGTGCACATTTCCAGCAACTAGTTGATGTGTCAAGGGTGATACATGGCTCTGCGCACTTGGCTATTCCAGGAGTTGATACCGGAGGCTGACGGACAACCCTAGGGCCAGACGTGGCGTGTGATCCAATCAAGAGAGTAAATAACACCAACGAGCCCAAGAATCTATCGACCACCGACCTGTTCAGGGATTAAGTAACCCTTACTTTCCCTTGCTCTCCACCCCTCCCCCATCCTGGTTCTCCGAGGCTAGCTTCTGTGGTGAATCTGCGGAACTTATTGCCACAGAAAGCAGTGGGGGCTGTCAAAGGATATTTTATGGAAATATCTCTCATAGAAACATATAACATTCTGAAAGGATAGATGCAGGAAAAATGTTACTGGTGTTGGGAGAAGTCCAGAACCAGGGGGTTCACAGTTTAAGAAAAAGAGGTCAGCCATTTAGGACCGAATGAATGAATTAATGAATAGGTTTATAGGCCAAGTATTCACATACATGGAACATTATAACCATATAATAACCATATAACAATTACAGCACGGAAACAGGCCATCTCGGCCCTTCTAGTCCGTGCCGAACACGTATTCTCCCCTAGTCCCATATACCTGCGCTTGACCATAACCCTCCATTCCTTTCCCGTCCATATAAAACTATCCAATTTATTTTTAAATGATAAAAACGAACCTGCCTCCACCACCTTCACTGGAAGCTCATTCCACACAGCCACCACTCTCTGAGTAAAGAAGTTCCCCCTCATGTTACCCCTAAACTTCAGTCCCTTAATTCTCAAGTCATGTCCCCTTGTTTGAATCTTCCCCACTCTCAGTGGGAAAAGCTTATCCACGTTAACTCTGTCTATCCCTCTCATCATTGAGCTGAGACGAGGAAAAACTTCTTCACCCAGAGAGTAGTGAATTTGCGGAATTCTCTGCCACAGAAGACAGTGGAGGCCAATTCACTGGATTCAAGAGAGAGTTAGATTTAGCTCTTAGGGCTAACGGAATTAAGGGATATGTGGAGAAAGCAGGAACGGGGTACTGATTTCGGATGGTCAGCCATGATCACATTGGATGGCGGTGATGGTTCGAAGGGCCGAATGGTCTACTCCTGCACCTATGCTTCTATGTTTTCAGGCAGAGTTAGACAGATTCTTGATTAGTATAGGGGTGTCAATGGTTGCGGGGAGAAGCCAGGAGAATGGGGTTAGGAGGGAGAGATAGATCAGTCATGATTGAATGGCAGAGTAGACTTGATGGGCTGAATGGCCTAATTCTGCTCCTATCACTTATGACGTTATGAGTTTCACTGTCCCTTAAACTGTATATCTTGCGATGTAAAATCAACATCCGCATTCCCCGTTTTCACTCACCCTTCCCACTGCACCCATAGACATAAGCCAAACCACCCATAGAAACAGAGACACTAACAATAGGTGCAGGAGTAGGCCATTCGGCCCTTCAAGCCAGCACCGCCATTCAATATGATCATGGCTGATCATACAACTCAGTACCCTGTACCTGCCTTCTCTCCATACCCCCTGATCCCTTTAGCCACAAGGGCCCAATCAAACTCCCTCTTAAATATAGCCAATGAACTGTGGCCTCAACTACCTTCTGTGGCAGAAAATTCCAGAGATTCGCCACTCTCTGTGTGAAAAATGTTTTTCTCATCTCGGTCCTAAAAGATTTCCCCCTTATCCTTAAACTATGACCCCTTGTTCTGGACTTCCCCAACATCGGGAACAATCTTCCTGCCTCTAGCCTGTCCAACCCCTTAAGAATTTTGTAAGTTTCTATAAGATCCCCCCTCAATCTTCTAAATTCTAGCGAGTACAAACCAAGTCCATCCAGTCTTTCTTCATATGAAAGTCCTGACATCCCAGGAATCAGTCTGGTGAACCTTCTCTGTACTCCCTCTACGGCAAGAATGGCTTTCCTCAGATTAGGAGACCAAAACTGTACGCAATACTCCAGGTGTGTTCTCACCAAGACCCTGTACAACTGCAGTAGAACCTCCCTGCTCCTATACTCAAATCCTTTTGCAGTGCATGGTCTGTTGTTGGCTGTGGAGAAGGTGATAACAAATGATACAAATAGTGAAACTCAGAAAGATGACAGTGAGTTTCCAGAGATTCACCACTCTCTGTGTGAAAAATGTTTTTCTCATCTCGGTCCTAAAAGACTTTCCCCTTTATCCTTAAAATGGAGTATCCTTAACATGGGGTACATGTTCACCAGCAACCTGGAGCGCATTGTATATCGGAATATGTGCTCACATCTTTGGACAAAATCAGAGCCTTTAAATTAAAGAGTGACTTGATAGCTATTCTTAGCCATGTATTTTGACACAGATATTTGATGTTGTATGAATTATGCATCTTTGCTTGGACGTTTTTTCTTCTTGTCCAGTGCTGTTGGATTCAGATCACCATTTAATATTTTTCACATTTACATAAGCAATCTTTTTTTTTTTTTTGCTATGAGCTGCTCATTTCTGATGGATACTGGCATCCATTATCATTGTCAATATGTTGGAGGTTAGCGTCTTGCAGAAGGTGAATGGGTTTTTCAATCAAATCCGTCTCTCCCCACGGACTCGAGCACCGCCGCCCATTCCTTCGCTGCGGGTTTTCCGGGGGAGTTGCGGAGGGTAAATTCGGAGAGGCACGGAGCGGCCCATCGTTAGGGCAGCTGCCTCACAGCACCAGGGTGGGAGAGACTAGGACCAGAGCACACAGCCTCAGAATTAAAGGACGTTCTTTTAGGAAGGAGATGAGGAGAAGTGCATTTCGTTGTCTAATGCATTTCGTTGTCTCTGTACTGTACACTGACAATGACAATTAAAATTGAATCTGAATCTGAATCTGAATCTGAATCTGAGAAGTGTATTTAGCCAGAGAGTGGTGAATCTGTGGAATTCATTGTCACAGATGGCTGTGGAGGCCACAAGTCAGTGGATATATTTAAGGCAGAGATAGATAGATTCTTGATCAGTGCCGGTGTCAGGGGTTACATATAGAAACATAGAAAATAGGTGCAGGAGTAGGTCATTCGGCCCTTCGAGCCTGCACCGCCATTCAATACGATCATGGCTGATCATCCAACTCAGTATCCTGTTCCTGCCTTCTCTCCATACCCCCTGATCCCTTTAGCCACAAGGGCCATATCTAACTCCCTCTTAAATATAGCCAATGAACTGTGGCCTCAACTACCTTCTGCGACAGAGTATTCCAGAGATTCACCACTCTCTGTGTGAAAAATGTTTTCCTCATCTCGGTCCTAAAATATTTCCCCCTTATCCTTAAGCTGTGACCCCTTGTTCTGGACTTCCCCAACATCGGGAATAATCTTCCTGCATCTAGCCTGTCCGACCCCTTAAGAATTTTGTACTTTTCTATAAGATCCCCCCCTCAACCTTCTAAATTCTAGCGAGTACAAGCCGAGTCTATCCAGTCTTTCTTCATATGAAAGTCCTGACATCCCAGGAATCAGTCTGGTCATGGGGCGAAGGCAGGAGAATGGTGTTCGGAGGGAGAGATAGATCATCGGTGATTGAATGGCGGAGTAGACAATGGGCCGAATGGCCTGATTCTACTCCTATCATTTACGACCTTATGAGACCTGGGTTCGATCCTGACTACGGGTGCTGTCAGTCTGGTCATAAGGTCACAAATGATAAGAGCAGAATTAGTCCATATCCTAATTACCCCATAACATGGGCCTTCTCCCCATATCGCCTGACTCCGCTATCTTTAAGAGCCCTATCTAACTCTCTCTTGAAAGCGGGTGCAGCAGCATCTATGGAGCGAAGGAAATAGGCAACGTTTCGGACCGAAACCCGGAAGGGTTTCGGGCCGAAACGTTGCCTATTTCCTTCGGTCCATAGATGCTGCTGCACCCGCTGAGTTTCTCCAGCTTTTTTTGTGTACCTTCGATTTTCCAGCATCTGCAGTTCCTTCTTGAATAAATTTAGTATTTGTTCGTTTAGTTTAGACAATAGACAATAGACAATAGACAATAGGTGCAGGAGTAGGCCATTTGGCCCTTCGAACCAGCACCGCCATTCAATGAGATCATGGCTGATCATCCACAATCAGTACCCCGTTCCTGCCTTCCCCCCATATCCCCTGACTCCGCTATCTTTAAGAGCCCTATCTAACTCTCTCTTGAAAGCATCCAGAGAACCGGCCTCCACCGCCCTCTGAGGCAGAGAATTCCACAGACTCACCACTCTCTGTGAGAAAAAGTGTTTCCTCGTCTCCGTTCTAAATGGCTCACCCCTTATTCTTAAACTGTGTGTGGCCCCTGGTTCTGGACTGTCCAGACACTGTGCCTTCACCCCAGATGCTGTCCATCTACGGGATACACCAGCATCTACTGTTCCTTCCTGCCACAATGGGGCTGAAGGGCCTGTTGCCGTGTTCGATGACTCCAGCAATTTCACAATTGTTTGGATGCCAAAAAATTCCCCAGAACCAAAGGTTGTCGACTGTCGTCAGGAAGAGATTTTTGTTTTAAATCAGGTTTGATTTTGATGGGTCCACGCGGGCACCTTGTGTCAAGGTCACTGCCAGGCAGCTTAATTTCACAGTCCATGGAATCCAGGTCAATACCCCATGTCCACCGTGCCAAATTAATATCAGTTATTTACAAAGACTGAACGATTTTATCAGGAGAGTGCACATTGACCTTCAAGGCTTTGGGATGAAATCCAAAACGAGGAGAGACTATATTCAACCATCTGAAATGTGTTATAAATAAACTTACAGGAACGATACCTGGCTCTCTGGGCTGGAGATGTAGAGAGCGATGGGAGGGAAACAAGTTGCTGCTGAGGTCTCTCTAAAGCCTCACCTTAAGACTTAGGCAGGGGAGCCCTAGTGAGACCACACCTGGAGTATTGTGGGCAGTTTTGGTCCGCTAATTTGAGGAAGGACATTCTTGCTATTGAGGGAGTGCAGCCTGTAGGATCACCAGGTCAATTCCCGGGATGGCGGGACTGTCATATGCTGAGAGAATGGAGCGGCTGGGCTTGTACACTCTGGAATTTAGGATGAGAGGGGATCTTAATGAAACATGGAAGATTATTGGTACTGAGTTACTCCAGCTCTCTGTGAAACGTCACCTGTCCATGTTCTCCACAGATGCTGCCTGACCTGCTGAGTTACTCCAGCACTCTGTGAAACATCACCTATCCATGTTCTCCACAGATGCTGCCTGGCCCGCTGAGTTATGGTGCAGCAGCATCTATGGAGCAAAGGAAATAGGCAATGTTTCGGGCCGAAACCCTTCTGGAAATAGGCAACGTTTCGGGCCGAAACCCGGAAGGGTTTCGACCCGAAACATTACCTATTTCCTTAGCTCCATAGATGCTGCTGCACCCGCGGAGTTTCTCCAGCACTCTGTGAAACATCACCTATCCATGTTCCTCACAGATGCTGCCTGACCCGCTGAGTTACTCCAGCACTTTGTGTAAAGCAACAGGGGTCGTCACCTATCCATGTTCTCCCACAGATGCTGCCTGACCCGAGAGAAGTTACTCAGCACTCTGGGAAAAGTCACCGAATGGCCTGTTCTACTCCACAGCGATGCCATTGCCACCAACCAACGCTGACATTTACTAGTTGCAATTTCGAAAAACTTTTTTTGGCAATCAGCATCAGACTGGGTTGATACTGAGGGGAATTTAGGAGATTGAGAGGGGATCTTAAAGAAACTTACAAAATTCTTAAGGGGTTGGACAGGCTAGATGCAGGAAGATTGTTTGTTGGGGAAGTCCAGGACAAGGGGTGGACTTATGATGGGCCCTTTTTAAAAACCTAATTCTACTTTTATCACACAGAGATGATCCTGGAATATCGCCATTGAGGGTAGTCGAGGCCAACACATTTTACTAGGGAGTTGATGTGGCCCTTGTGGCTAATTTCGAAAAACAGGTCCCATACTGAGGCACCATTCACAGGAATGGCGGTATGCGAAGGGCCTGGGCTACTCCTGATACTTTCTATGTTTCTAGGGGTATGCAAGAGGACTTGGGGGCAGGAACACAATGTTTGGCCATGAAGCTTGTGGTTAAGAAACAACGGCAGTAGACTTGATGAGTGGATGTGATGGGCCGAATGGCCTAATTCTGCTCCTATCAGAACTTCTGAACTTATGATATTCAACTTGTAATGGCCGCCTCGCCAGCAGTCTTGTCCCTTCTCTGTTTTTATTATTTTAAGTTTGTCTTGAATGTTTGTTTTAATGTCTCTTGGTATGGTTTATGCGGGGGGGGGTGGAGGGGGGAAAACCATTTCCAGTCACTTACCTCCACGGAGTAGCGATTTATCTCCGTGACGCATCCCCCCCTCTCCCCGCGGCCTACAACGTGGAGTGGTGCGGCCTTTCCTGGAGACCGGCCCGGAGCTTCAAGACCCGGGCGTGACACGGCACGGACTTACCATCGCGGTTCCCCTGGGATCCTTTGCCGAGGATCGCCGGTGTTGGTGCTCCGACCGCGGGGCCCGTGGACTTTAACGCCGTGAAGCCCGCGGTCTCCAGTAAGAAGCGTCCGACTCGGGAGCTCCACGCCGCAAAGTGTTCCGATCCCTCCCAACGCCGGAGTTTCGATCGTCCCGATCGCTTGGACATCGGCCCCGTTCAAAGACCCCGACCACGGGCGTAAACAAACTTTATCGCCTTCCATCACAGTGAGGAATGGGGATTCCACTGTGGTGGATGTTGATGTTACACTCTATACTATGTGCTGTGTGTATTTTTGCTTGTTACCTCGTATGGCTGTACGGTAACTCATATTTCACCGTACCTTAATTGGTACATGTGAAAATTAAATTGAATCTTGAATCTTGAATCTACATTCCGTCAGCCGTGTCTACATCCAACTTTCTAGTTGGATGTGCAGTGCACATTTCAACTGCAATTCCAAAGAATACTCTCCATATTAAGTGCGAAAATGGTCTGACAATATAAAAATATGTCATATACTTATCCTAAAACATATGCATATGGTTTCTTTCCCCTGCACAGATGCACAGGGCTAATCAACCATGTAGGTCTTTGTATTTCTGCATCTCCGGAATAATGCTCTCGGCTAATACTTGAGCCTTCGCTGCACCCAGCCTGAATTCACATTCCAAAGAGCATTCTCTTAAAGACAGAACCTGACTCTAAACGAACCATTCATGGATTTGCAATCTTTCCGTTCAGTCATAATTCATCCATTGATGCCGTAAAAGGTTGCGGCAAATGTGCATTTGTTTCAGAACTGTTTTGTTTCCTCAATTAATCTGAGTGCAGAATCGTCATTGTCACTTTGTTTGACTTGCAAGGAATATAGAAGACTTCCTGAACAAGCAGAGTGCAGAGAGTTGTGGACGTAGCCCAGGTCATTACAATAAACCAACCTCCCTTCCTTTGAGTCCATCTACACTTTTTCTCACAGAGTGTGGTAAGTCTGTGGAAATTCTCTGCCTCAGAGGGTGGTGGAGGCCGCTTCTCTGGATACTTTCAAGAGAGAGCTGGATAGAGCTCTTAAAAAATAGCGGAGTCAGGGGATATGGGGAAAAGGCAGGAACGGGGTACTGATTGGGGATGATCAGCCATGATCACATTGAATGGCGGTGCTGGCTCGAAGGGCCGAATGGCCGACTCCTGCACCTATTGTGTATTGTCTATTCACGCTGCCTCGGCAAGACCAGCAGCATCATCAAGGGACAAGTCTCACCCCCGGTCACTCCCTCTTCTCCCCTCTCCCATCGGGCAAGAGGTACAGAAGTGTGAAAACGCACACACCTCCAGATTCAGTGTGCAAGAAGGAACTGCAGATGCTGGAAAAATGGAAAGTCGACAAAAAATGCTGGAGAAACTCTATGAGGCAGCATCTATGGAGATAAAGGAATAGTCAACGTTTCAGGTCTAGAGAGGTCTCGCTCTGAAACCTCACCTACTCCTTTTCTCCATGGATGCTGCCTCATCCGCTGAGTTTCTCCAGCATTTATTTGTCTCGTCCACCTCCAGATTCAGGGCCAGTTTATTTCCAGATGTTATTAGATGACTGAACTGTCCTCAACCAACCAGCCAGAGAGTGGTCCTGACCTCCCATCCACCTCATTAGAAAACTTATCTTTCCTCGGACTTGATCGGACTTCAATATTATACCTTGCACTAAGTGTTGTATCCTTCATCCATTATCTGTGCACTGTGGACGACTTGATTTTATTCATGTATAGTCTTATCTGTGACTGGACAGGAGGCAGACAAATGTTTTTCACTCTACGCCAGAACACGTGACAACAATAGACTAAATTAAGTCGGAAAATATTCTCTTTCAATTGAAATCCAAGAACTGCCGACATACTCGGCACGGTGGCGCAGCGGTAGAGTTGCTGCCTCACGGCGCCAGAGACCCGGGCTCGTTTCTGACCTCGGGTGCTGTCTGTACGGAGTTTGCACGTTCTCCCCGTGACCTGCGTGGGCTTTCCCCGGGTGCTCCGGTTTCCTCCCACGCTCCAAAGACGTGCAGGTTTGTCGGCTAATTGGCTTTGGTAAAGATTGTAAATTGTTCCGAGAATGTGTAGGATAGTGCTAGTGTACGGGGTGATCGCTGATCGGCGTAGACGCAGTGGGCCGAAGGGCTTGTTTCCGTGCTGTATCTCTAAACTAAACTAAACTAAACTAAACTAAACTAAACTAAACTAAACTAAACTAAACTAATCTAAACTAAACTAAACTAAACTAAACTAAACTAAACTAATCTAAAAACTAATCTAAACTAAACTAAACTAATCTAATCTAAACTAATCTAATCTAAAATCTAAACTAATCTAAACTCTCAAATCTAAACTAATCTAAACTAATCTAAACTAATCTAATCTAAACTAATCTAATCTAATCTAAACTAAACTAAACTAAACTAATCTAAACTAATCTAAACTAATCTAAACTCTAATCTAAACTAATCTAAACTAATCTAATCTAAACTAAACTAAACTAAACTAATCTAAACTAATCTAAACTAATCTAATCTAATCTAAACTAAACTAAACTAAACTAATCTAAACTCTAATCTAAACTAATCTAAACTAATCTAATCTAAACTAATCTAAACTAATCTAATCTAATCTAATCTAAACTAAACTAATCTAAACTAATCTAAACTAATCTAAACTAAACTAAACCTTGAGGAGCTTGCTCAGTGGAGTAGTCAAAATGAAGAAACAAGGAACTGCAAGTGCTCATTTACCAAGTAGAGACATAAAATGCTGGAGTAACTCAGCAGATCAGGCAGCATCTCTGCAGGGGAGTGCTGAATTACTCCAGCATTTAAGTCTTTCGAAAGTGAAAGACTCGAGTATCAGCGACACTATTTTTTCTTACACTCTGTACTACTGTTCTGCTGCTCAGGTCAATGTTTAAAATGCTCTGTCCAACTATGTATCATCAGAAGATAGACACAGAATGCTGGAGTAACTCAGCGGGACAGGCAGCATCTATGGAGAGAAGGAACGGGTGACTGTGTACTGTGGACGACTTGATTTTATTCATGTACAGTCTTATCTGTGACTGGACAGGAGGCAGACAAATATTTTTCACTCTACGCCAGAACACGTAACATGTTTCCAAATCTGAGGAAGGACATTCTTGCCATAGAGGGAGTGCTGAGACGGTTCACCAGACTGATTCCTGGGATGTCAGGACTGTCTTATGAAGAAAGACTGGATAGACTTGGTTTATACTCGCTAGAATTGAGGAGATTGAGAGGGGATCTTATAGAAACTTACAAAAATATTAAGGGGTTGGACAGGCTAGATGCAGGAAGATTGTTCCCGATGTTAGTGAAGTCCAGGACAAGGGGTCACAGCTTAAGGATAAGGGGGGAAATCCTTTAAAACCGAGATGAGAAGAACCTTTTTCACACAGAGAGTGGTGAATCTCTGGAACTCTCTGCCACAGAGGGTAGGTGAGGCCAGTTCATTGGCTATATTTAAGAGGGAGTTAGATGTGGCCCTTGTGGCTAAGGGGATCAGGGGGTATGGAGAGAAGGCAGGTACGGGATACTGAGTTAGATGATCAGCGATGATCATATTGAATGGCGGTGCAGGCTCGAAGGGCCGAATGGCCTCTACTCCTGCACCTAATTTCTCTGTTTCTATGTTTCGGGTCGAGACCCTTCTTCAGACTGAGATTCAGGGGAGAGGGAAACTAGAGATGTGGAAGGGTAAGGTGTGAAAAAGACAGTTCAACGCAGACGATGATAAGGAAATAAAAACATAGAAACATAGAAAATAGGTGTAGGATGAGGCAATTCGACCCATCGAGCCAGCACCGCCATTCATCGTGATCATGGCTGATCGTCCCCAATCAATAACCCGTGCCTGCCTTCTCCCCATATCCCTTGACTCCACTAGCCCCTAGAGCTCTGTCTAACTCTCTGTTAAATCCATGCAGTGATTTGGCCTCCACCGCCCTCTGTGGCAGGGAATTCCACAAATTCACAACTCTCTGGGTGAAAACGTTTTTTCTCACCTCAGTCTTAAATGGCCTCCCCTTTATTCTAAGACTGTGGCCCCTGGTTCTGGAATCGCCCAACATTGGGAACATTTTTCCTGCATCTAGCTTGGCCAGACCATTTATAATGTTATATGTTTCTATAATACTACTCCTCATCCTTCCAAAACTCCAGTGAATACAAGCGTAGTCTTAAGAATGTTAAGGGCTTGGACACGCTAGAGGCAGGAAACATGTTCCCGATGTTGGGGGAGTCCAGAACCAGGGGCCACAGTTTAAGAATAAGGAGTAAGCCATTTAGAACAGAGACGAGGAAACACTTTTTCTCACAGAGAGTGGTGAGTCTGTGGAATTCTCTGCCTCCGAGGGTGGTGGAGGCCAGTTCTCTGGATGCTTTCAAGAGAGAGCTAGATAGGGCTCTTAAAAATAGCGGAGTCAGGGGATATGGGGAGAAGGCAGGAACAGGGTACTGATTGGGGATGATCAGCCATGATCACATTGAATGGCGGTGCTGGCTCGAAGGGCCGAATGGCCTATCCTGCACCTATTGTCTGTTGTCTATTGTCTAAACTAAACAAACAAATACTAAATTTATTCAAGAAGGAACTGCAGATGCTGGAAAATCGAAGGTACACAAAAAAAGCTGGAGAAACTCAGCGGGTGCAGCAGCATCTATGGACCGAAGGAAATAGGCAACGTTTCGGCCCGAAACCCTTCCGGGTTTCGGACCGAAACGTTGCCTATTTCCTTCTGGGATTCGGCCCGAAACGTTGCCTATTTCCTTCTGGGATTCGGCCCGAAACGTTGCCTATTTCCCATTGAATGGCGGTGCTGGTTCGAAGGGCCGAATGGCCTACTCCTGCACCTATTGTCTATTATCTTTTCAATCTTGTAGCCACACAATACCAGAGTAACTCAGTGGTACAGGCAGCCCCTCTGGAGACTCTCAGTCTGAAGAAGGCTCTCGACCCGAAATGTCACCCATTCCTTCTCTCTGTAGATGCACTCCATCATTCTTGTGTCTATCTTCAGTGCAGTTCCTGCCTGCACAATCTTTACTCAGGATCTGTTTAAAAAGGATAACCTTGAATATGAGTGAGATGACGCCAGGTATTTTGCAACTTTTAAGGAGACTGCTGGTGTTAAATTGTGGCATGGATTACTCAAACATTATAGATGGTGGGAAGATGATACCACTCATTATGTCCTGGTTACATTTGCTAATTATGATTAATGCATCAGATTAGTTTCAGTACGGGATGAAGCTTGTTGCCTTGACTAATTCTGTCCTGAATTAATTAACGGAAATGTTCCTCAGTCTGAATGACAGCTGAATGCCCAAGAGAGGAATACAAGGGATCATTCACGGCCTGTGCTTCTCTCCAGCTGATCGGGTCCTCTTGCAAGTCGGGTAGCCTGGAAGGTCATCATGGCACTGCCGACAGATACAAATAATTGATTGAAATTATAATCGAGGTCAGGGCGCCGTGGCGAGGATATACGCCTGCTGATGTGGTGGAAGTCACCAAGTGCGTTGTGCAGGTTGACAAAAAATGCTGGAGAAACTCAGCGGGTCAGGCAGCATCTATGGAGCGAAGGAAATAGGCGACGTTTCAGGCCGTCCAATTTGCATTTAGCCTCTGACAATGAAGGAGACATATAAGATCCCCTCTCAGTCTCCTAAATTCTAGAGAGTATAAACCAAGTCTATCCAGACTGTCTTATGAAGAAAGACTGGATAAGACTTGGTTTATACTCTCTAGAATTTAGGAGACTGAGAGGGGATCTTATAGAAACTTACAAAATTCTTAAGGGGTTGGACAGGCTAGATGCAGGAAGATTGCTCCTGATGTTGGGGAAGTCCAGGACAAGGGGTCACAGCTTAAGGATAAGGGGGAAATCCTTTAAAACTGAGATGAGAAGAACTTTCTTCACACAGAGAGTGGTGAATCTCTGGAACTCTCTGCCACAGAGGGTAGTCGAGGCCACAGTTCATTGGCTATATTTAAGAGGGAGTTAGATGTGGCCCTTGTGGATAAGGGGATCAGGGGGTATGGAGAGAAGGCAGGTACGGGATACTGAGTTGGATGATCAGCCATGATCGTATTGAATGGCGGTGCAGGCTCGAAGGGCCGAATGGCCTACTCCTGCACCTAATTTCTATGTTTCTATGAGACTATGAGACCGAGGACAGAAAGGTTTGTATAGGAACGGGAAAGAGAGTTAAAGTGTCCCGCAACCGGGAGATCAGGTTGGTTCAGGCGGGCTGAGCGAAGGTGTTCCCGGGAAACAATAGACAATAGACAATAGGTGCAGGAGTAGGCCATTCGGCCCTTCGAGCCAGCACCGCCATTCAATGTGATCATGGCTGATCATCCCCAATCAGTACCCCGTTCCTGCCTTGTCTCCATATCCCCTGACTCCGCTATCTTTAAGAGCCCTATCTAACCCTCTCTTGAAAGTATCCACGGAACCGGCCTCCACCGCACTCTGAGGCAGAGAATTCCACAGACTCACAATTCTCCGTGTGAGAAAAAGTGTTTCCTCATCTCCGTTCTATATGGCTTACCCCTTATTCTTAAATGGTGGCCCCTGGTTCTGGACTCGCCCAACATCGGGAACACTTAGACGGGTACATGCATAGGATAGGTTTGGAGGGATATGGGCCAAACGCAGGCAGGCATGACTAATGTAGATGGGGCATGTTGGTCGGCGTGGGCAAGTTGGGCTGAAGGGCCTGTTTCCACGTTGTATCACTCTATGACTCTCAGCATGATGTTTGTTCGTTTGTGAAAACGTATTTTCTCCCTGATCAACTTTGATTTTCTTCTTGGCTGCTGCGACAGATATCACACACTTGTAGTCAGGCCACACTTAGGAGGGAGACATTATGAGCGAAAGGTGTTTATTTGTTTTCCTTCATTAATAAGTTATTAGCAAAATCATATTCTCAGGCATAACAAGTATCAAGGCTTAATCTTACATTAATTTTTGCTGATGAGCGACTAATTACAGAGAAAAATAAATGACATTGAAGCACTTGGTGTGCAAGCTCTCCTCCTCTGTCTGCTTCTTTGGTCAAAAGTGGCTTGAAGCTGTGTGGTAGAATCATTCAGCAGTAAATCAGACCCTTCGGCTCAACTCATCCATGCAGACCAAGATGCCCCATCTAAGCTGGTCCCATTTGCCAGTCAAAATGTAAAAACAAGGAACTGCAGATGCGGGTTTACGCACTTGCACGGTGGCGCAGCGGTAGCGTTGCTGCCTCACAGCGCCAGAGATCTGGATTCGATCCTGACTGCGGGTGCTGTCTGTACGGAGTTTGAACATTCAGGTTCTCCACGTGACCTGCGTGGGTTTTCTCCGGGTGCTCTGGTTTCCTCCCACACTCCAAAGACGTGCAGGTTTGT
The DNA here is from genome assembly GCF_028641065.1 of Leucoraja erinaceus. NCBI lineage: Eukaryota > Metazoa > Chordata > Chondrichthyes > Rajiformes > Rajidae > Leucoraja > Leucoraja erinaceus. The sequence goes on along the minus strand of NC_073387.1, from coordinate 57,580,611 downwards.
TAACGTTAGTTGTAAATTGTCCCTTGTGTGTAGGATGTTGTTAGTGTGCGGGGTGATCGCTGGTCGGCACGGACTTGGCGGGGCCTGTTTCCGCACTGTATCACGGAAGACACAGAGTGCTGGAGTAACTCAGCGGGTCAGGCAGCATCTATGGAGCTAAGGAAATAGGCAACGTTTCGGGCCGAAACCCGTAAGGGTTTCGTCCCGAAACGTTGCCTATTTCCAGAAGGATTTCGGCCCGAAAAGTTGTCCATTTCCTTAGCTCCATAGATGCTGCTGCACCATAACTCAGCGGGTCAGGCAGCATCTGTGGAGAACATGGATAGGTAACGTTTCACAGAGTGCTGGAGTAACTCAGCGGGTCAGGCAGCACCTGTGGAGAACATGGATAGGTGACGTTTCACAGAGTGCTGGAGTAACTCAGCGGGTCAGGCAGCACCTGTGGAGAATATGGATAGGTGACGTATTGGGTCAGGACCCTTTGGGTCTGAAGAAAAACCCAGACCCGAAACGTCTCCATGTTCTCTGGAACAGCTGCCTGACCCCCTGAGTTACTCCAGCACCTTATGTCTTTATCTTTTAAGGATAGTTCTTGAACCTGCCTCAACCACTTCCTCTGGCAGCTTGTGGGGGGGGGGGGGGGGGGGGGGGGGGGGGGTGGGGGGGGGGGGGGGGGTGCATGCGAATGTGGAATAACAGAACGAGTGGCATTGGTCAGAATGAACAGAACGGCCGGTATTGGTTCGATGGGCTGAAGGGCCTGTTTCCGCGCTGTATCTCTAAACTAAACCGGGTTTCATTTCTCCCTCCGCAATGTTTTAGTTTAGAAATACAGCACCTTCTTCCCTCCTGTCCATCTTGTTACAAATGTTGACCTCGCTGTCATCGTCCGTCCTGAAAAGGGCCGCAAGCTTCCGGCGACAATCAGTGGGAAGCCGTCGCTTGTCGCAACAGATGATGGTGGTAGCAGAATTAGCTCGGGATCCTTCCAGTTTCCAGCCCCGCGGCCTGGACGCTTCTGCTCTGGGGCCGGAAATACAGCACGGAAAAGGCTCTTCGGCCCACCACCAGCGATGCCCGCACGCTAACACCGCCGTACACACACGAGGAGCAATTTACTGTTTACGCCGAGCCAATTAACTTACAAAACCTGCACGTCTTTGGAGTGTGGGAGGAAACCGGAGATCCCGGAGGAAACCCACGCAGGTCACGGGGAGAACGTGCAAACACCGTACGGACAGCACCCGTGGTCGGGATCGAACGCGGGTCTTTGGCGCTGTGAGGCAGCGACTCCGCCGCTGCTCCACCGTGCCGTGCCTGTTCCCTTCCAGAACATGCGTGAAGCCGTGATCTCGGCCCAATGAGACTCAAGGGATGCAATTCCCTCATATTTGAAGAAAGATGATTGTTGTTGCGGTCTTTTCTTCCATTTTTCAACACTAATGCGATCGGAGAATATAATTGCTTCTATATGGAATGATGATAGTAATTGCAATCATTACCTTCCTGTTAATTATCTCCTTCACAAAACAATTGGCCTCATGCAGTTCCATCGTTCTGCTTGGCTCTGTGCAGTTAAAGGAATAAAGCCCTCAACTAATTGTGTCAACCTATGCCATCATTTTTTGTTAAACAGTTTTTGCAGAATATAATATCTTCTGCAGATGCTGAGCTTGTTAACTTCCGCCGTTTAACGGGCAGAAATGAGGAGAGAGCTTTTAACTGGATTAAAGTGTCAGTGGCTGAAGTATTTGAGTTTTAATTCATTGTGATCGAGATCTGCTTCACTCTGAGGAACGGTCTCGACCCGAAACGTCACCCCTTCCTTCTCTCCTTTACCCACTGAGAGTAGGGAAGATTCAAACAAGAGGACATGACTTGAGAATTAAGGGACAGAAATTTAGGGGTAACATGAGGGGGAACTTCTTTACTCAGAGAGTGGTGGCGGTGTGGAATGAGCTTCCAGTGAAGGTGGTGGAGGCAGGTTCGATTTTATAATTTAAAAATAAATTGGATAGTTATATGGATGGGAAGGGAATGGAGGGTTATGGTCTGAGTGCAGGTAGATGGGACTAGGGGAGAGTAAGTGTTCGGCACGGACTTCTAGGGCCGAGATGGCCTGTTTCCGTGCAGTAATTGTTATATGGTTACATGCTGACTGTCCCGCTGAGTTACTCCAGCATTTTGTGCATCTTCAGTTGAAAGCAGCATCTGCAGCTGGATCTCGACCCGAAATGCCACCTCTCCCTTCTCTCCCGAGATACTGCCTGACCCGCTGAGTGACCAGCTATTTGTGTCTATCCTTGACGTGAACCAGCATCTGCAGTCCATCTAAAGAAGGGCCCCGACCAGAAACTAGAATAAAGGGGAGGTCATTATTTAAGACTGAGGTGAGAAAAAACTTTTTCGCCCAGAGAGTTGTGAATTTACGGAATTCCCTGCCACAGAGGGCAGTGGAGGCCAAATCACTGGATGGATTTAAGAGAGAGTTAGATAGAGCTCTAGGGGCTAATGGAGTCAAGGGATATGGGGAGAAGGCAGGCACGGGTTATTGATAGGGGACGATCAGCCATGATAACAATGAATGGCGGTACTGGCTCGAAGGGTCGAATGGCCTCCTCCTGCACCTATTTTCTATGTTTCTATGTTTCTAAAACGTCACCCATTCCTTCTCTCCAGAGATGCTGCCTGTCCCGCAGAGTTACTCCAGCATTTTGTGTCCATCTGCAGTTCCTTCCCACTCACTCCTCCCAGTCATTGAGCATGCAATGTTCACACAGGAGGTGTGAGGGCCTGGTGTTGTAAACACTGCATCATAATTCCGCATCTCTGTGCACATATATATGGTGGCGACTATTGTGAGCACCATATGTTACAGAGATAGCCCGAGGCTGGTGTTGTTCAGTGTTCAGGAGCCCGGCGGTAGCTGGGAAGAAGCTGTTCTTGAACCTGGAGGTCAAAGCTTTCAGACTCCTTCGCCTTCTCTCTGATGATAGGAGTGAGATTTGAGGAAGGACATTCTTGCTATTGAGGGAGTGCAGCGTAGGTTTACCAGGTTAATTCCCGGGATGGCGGGACTGTCATATGCTGAGAAAATGGAGCGGCTGTGGGCTTGTACACTCTGGAGTTTAGAAGGATGAGAGGGGATCTCATTGAAACATATAAGATTGTTAGAGGTTTGGACACGCTAGAAGCAGGAGACATGTTCCCGATGTTGGGGGAGTCCAGAACCAGTTTAAAAATAAGGAGTAAGCCATTTAGAACAGAGGAGTAGGCCTTTCGGCCCTTCGAGCCAGCACCGCCACTCAATGTGTTCATTGCTGATCATCCCCAATCAGTACCCCGTTCCTGCTTTCTCCCCATATCCCCTGACTCCGCTATCTTTAAGAGCCCTATCTAGCCCTCTCTTGAAAGCATCCAGAGAACCGGTCTCCACCGCCCTCTGAGGCAGAGAATTCCACAGACCCACCACTCTCTGTGAGCAAAAGTGTTTCCTCGTCCCAGTTCTAAATGGCTTACTGCTTATTCTTAAACTGTGGCTCCTGGTTGTGGACTCCCCCACCATCGGGAACAAGTTGTTTAAGAAGGAACTGCAGATGCTGGAAAATCGAAGGTAGACCAAAAATGCTGGAGAAACTCAGCGGCAGCAGCAGCATCTATGGAGCAAAAGAAATAGCCCATTCCCTTTGCTCCGTAGATGCTGCTGCACCCGCTGAGTTTCTCCATCATTTTTGTCTACCTTCGGGAACACGTTTCCTGCCTCCAGCGTGTCCAGGCCCTTAACAATCTTATATGTTTCAATGAGTTCCCTCTCATCCTTCTAGAAACATAGAAACATAGAAATTAGGTGCAGGAGTAGGCCATTCGGCCCTTCGAGCCTGCACCGCCATTCAATATGATCATGGCTGATCATCCAACTCAGTATCCTGTACCTGCCTTCTCTCCACACCCCCTGATCCCCTTAGCCACAAGGGCCACATCTAACTCCCTCTTAAATATAGCCAAAGAACTGGCCTCAACTACCCTCTGTGGTAGAGAGTTCTAAACTCCACAGAGTGTACAAAGCTAAAGTTGAACGTCCCCCAGCAGCAGGTTGGCGTTGTGTGTCTCACCGCTTAGCGTGTCTCCGCGGGGGGGTGTTCGACGCTGGCCGGCTTCTTCTGTCACTTCTGCCCGTCCCCGTCTCCGGCAGCGGCAGGCAGACGATGGCTGGCTGACATGTTAGAGATGCAGTGTCACGTTTCTGTTCCGCCTACCGCCGCGGATTTCTGTCGCAAGTCGTCCTTCGCGAGTCGTCACGGCGGGGATGGTACATCGTGATGTATGCCGCAGGTGCTTCACGCCCGGTACATCATTTTGGAGCCCCCGGCGTGCGCTCGCAGAGCCCCGCGGCCATTCCAAGCCGCGCGGGATGGTGCTGTAAGGCCCCGCTCCAGGAGCTCTTCTCCCGCCCGAGTTGCGGGGTCGAAGAGCTCCTGGAGCGGGGCCTGACATCACCGCCCCGCGCGGCTTGGAATGGCCGCGGGACTCTGCAAGCGCACGCCGGGGGCTCCAACATCAAGACCCGGTATGCGACCTTGTACCACCCGGCGTGGCTTTAATGGCCGCGGGACAATCGCCATCGCCATCCGGGGGCTTTGACTTTGACTCTGACATCGGGGGATAGGGGGGGAGAGTGCAGTGGAGAGATAAGTTTTTTTGGCCTTCCATCACAGCGATGTGATGGATGTTTATGTGAATTATGTTGTGTTGTTGTGTCTTGGGTCTATTTGTTTGTAAGGTATGGCTGCAGAAACGTCATTTCGTTTGGACCTCAAGGGGTCCAAATGACAAATAAATTGAAACTTGAATCTTGAATCTTGAATCATGTGAAGGGCCGCACGCTGAGGCGACTGATCCACAACCCCGCATGCTTATTCAATATGTAAATAGTGATGGCGTGGGGCTGGAAACTAACGTTAGCATTCATTACTCGCTGGCGAACAGGCTTACAGCTTCTGAATGGATGGATAGTGGGGGGGTGGGAGAGAAAACTCTAGCGATCTTTAACGAGAATCCTTTTTAAGCGCCTATAAATACTGCATCATATTAAGAATTCTATGACCAGCATTAAACATTTAGCTGCTGGAGTCACTCCAGCACTTTGTGCCTTTTTTTTTGTTGTTGGAAACCAGCATCTGCAGATCCTTCTGCCTTCATCAAACATTTAGAGCCCTGATTGGAGTCTGAGGCAGCCGATTTGGAGGAGATTAGTTAAAAGTGCAACGGGAAAACATACCGTGTTTAAGAAGGAACTGCAGATGCCGGAGAATCGAAGGTTACACAAAAAAGCTGGAGAAACTCAGCGGGTGCAGCAGCAGCTACGGAGCGAAGGAAATAGGCAACGTTTCGGGCCGAAACCCTTCTTCAGACATAACATGCCGTAATGGAACTAAGAAATCGCGCTGCAGACACTCACAGAACAGCATGCAAACTTCAAATACTACAAGGCATAGATTTAAGGCGGAGGTAGACAAAAGTGCTGGAGAAACTCAGCGGGTGCGGCAGCATCTATGGAGCGAAGGAAATAGGCAACGTTTCGGGCCGAAACGTTGCCTATTTCCTTCGCTCCATAGATGCTGCTGCACCCGCTGAGTTTCTCCAGCATTTTTGTGTACCTTCCAGAATAGTGGTGCTGGCTCGAAGGGCCGAAGGGCACCTATCGTCGCCTATTTCCTTTTTTCCGATTTTGTGTACCTTCGATTTTCCAGCATCTGCAGTTCCTTCTTGAACGATAGATTTAAGGCATAAGTTGTGCGGGGTGATTTTTTTTTTTTTTTTTTTACACAGAGGGTGGGTGGGTGCCTGGAACACACTGCCAGGGCTGGTGGTGGAGGCAGATGCGATCGTGGTGTTTAAGAGGCGTTTGGATGGGCACGTGGATATGATTGGATTGATAAAAAATACACTTCTTGATGCTCCTGAACACATCGTCAGTGATGTAACTAAGGGGGTCATTGGGTGTTTCGGGCCTTTCAACATCAGATACCCACGCACAGGCGACCCAGCCGTGGTTGATCAGACCACGACTTGTGTTCAGGTGGCATTCGCTCCTATCCATGGACCTCCTCTCCTGATCCAGAGCCATCTCGAGGCCTTTCTCCACTGTCTCTGTGGCGTTCTTCATGGCTCTTCTCCTCTCCATCCCGTTGATGCCCGGTGCAATCAAGGCTTTGTGGAGCCGTTGCCCTGTTAAACCTCTGCAGCCAACCTCGATGGGCCTACACCATATATAACAACAACCATATAACAATTACAGCACGGAAACAGGCCATCTCGGCCCTACAAGTCCCTGCCGAACAACTTTTTTTTCCCTTAGTCCCACCTGCCTGCACTCATACCATAACCCTCCATTCCCTTCTCATCCATATGCCTATCCAATTTATTTTTAAATGATACTAACGAACCTGCCTCCACCACTTCCACTGGAAGCTCATTCCACACCGCTACCACTCTCTGAGTAAAGAAGTTCCCCCTCATGTTACCCCTAAACTTCTGTCCCTTAATTCTGAAGTCATGTCCTCTTGTTTGAATCTTCCCTATTCTCAAAGGGAAAAGCTTGTCCACATCAACTCTGTCTATCCCTCTCATCATTTTAAAGACCTCTATCAAGACCCCCCTTAACCTTCTGCGCTGCAGAGAATAAAGACCTAACTTATTCAACCTATCTCGGTAACTTAGTTGTTGAAACCCAGGCAACATTCTAGTAAATCTCCTCTGTACTCTCTCTATTTTGTTGACATCCTTCCTATAATTGGGTGACCAAAATTGTACACCACACTCCAGATTTGGTCTCACCAATGCCTTGTACAATTTTAACATTACATCCCAGCTTCTATACTCAATGCTCTGATTTATAAAGGCTAGCATACCAAAAGCTTTCTTTACCACCTTGACTTCCAGCCCAGAATTTTTTATTTTTTTTTAAATTATTTTTTTAATGCCATTTATTGTCACTATACATGTACAATGAGATTAAAAGCAGCTCGTACTCAGTGCATACATATAATTTAGTACAAATAACAACAAACAGAAAACAAAACAAAGGGGGAGGAGGGGGGGGATAGGTGCACAATTCTGCGGCGCTATATACATATCTATAAAGGCAAAATGGTGAAGCATGAATAGGTCTTAGGCAGATGTTTGAAGATTATATTAAATTAAAAACAATTTTTTTTGTTTTAAATATTAAAAATTAGAGTTACAATAATAATAATAAGTTTATAATAATAATAAGTTTATTTATATAGCACATTTATAGTCAATTTTCATTGACCCCAAGGTGCTTTACATAATTTAAAAATCAGTTCCATACAAAGCATAAAGATGGGTTAACAAAATAATAAAATGCATAAACAGGACACAACATGTAACATAAACATCCACCACAGCATTCATCACTGTGGTGGAAGGCACAAAACATTTTGGCCGTCCTCCTCCATTTCCCCCCCCAGTGGACCGGACCAGAGTCCAGTCCAGGATCGGTCTTTCCTCACCAGAGACCGCGGCTTCAAGATTGTGTAGGCCGCAGGCCGGCGGTTGAGATTTAAAGTCCCCGCCGCAGACAGAAGCACCGTAGACTGCAGGGCCGGCGGTCAAAGCTCCCCTCCAGGGGTGATGGTAAGTCCATGCCGGGCCCGCGGGCCGGCAATGGCGGCTTCTTCTTCCCCCGGGTCCCCCACGAGGGATCCCGCCCGGGCTGTAGACGCCGCAGCAGCTGGAACTCTGCAGACCGCGCGGCTTCAGGCTGCGACTTCAGGCTGCGCGGCTGCCCCGGGCCAGTGAAACGGAGCACTCCCCTCCGGCGAGCCCCAGCGAGGGCTCACCCGCTCCACGCCGAGTCCACGCTGCGCCTGCCGCTGAAGCCCCGGGCACGTCTCCGGGAAAGGCCTCGCCGAACCTCGATGGTAGGCCACCTGGAAAAAGTCGCCTCTCCATGGAGGAGGCGACCAAAGCGGTTTCCCCCTTACACCACCCACACCACCCCCCACACAAAACACAAAAAACCCCACTAAATACACACTTTAAAACATACTAAAAATAAAAAATAAAATTGAAAGGCTGACGCGCTGCTGCCATGGCTGCCGCCAGAACAGCGCCTCCCCTGCACAATACACATTACAGTTCCAAAATTCCAGTACGTGGATATAATAGATGGAAGACCGGGTGTTGGGCTGTGAAGTCAGTGCATGTGTGAATTAAGAATAGTTATGACATTTTCGGAAAACAACTATTCCTGAGTCTATTTGTCCTAGATTTGATGCACCTTTAGCGCCTTCCAGAGGGCAGCAGGTCGAACAGTCCAAACACAGGATGGGAGCTGTCCTTGGACTAACACGGATAACATACGAGGCAGATAAGAAGGAACTGCAGATGCTGGAAAATCGAAGGTTGACAAAAGTGCCGGAGAAACTCAGCGGGTGCGGCAGCATCTATGGAGCGAAGGAAATAGGCAACGTTTCGGGCCAAAATCCTTTTGGAAATAGGTAACGTTTCGGGCCGAAACCCAAAGGGTTTCGGCCCGAAACGTTGCCTATTTCCTTCGCTCCATAGATGCCGCTGCACCCGCTGAGTTACTCCAGCACTTTTGTCTTGAGAAACTCAGCGGGTGCGGCAGCATCTATGGAGCGAAGGAAATAGGCAACGTTTCGGGCCAAAACCCTTTTGGAAATAGGTAACGTTTCGGGCCGAAACCCTTGAAGGGTTTCGGCCCGAAACGTTGCCTATTTCCTTTGCTCCATAGATGCTGCTGCACCCGCTGAGTTACTCCGGCACTTTTGTCTACCTATGATGGCCAATATTATTCTCTTGCTGCTGTTATAACGGTGCATCTGGAAACTAGCTCTGCACAGATTGGCTACTACCTATTTGATATTATTCTGTGGTTTCGAAAGAAATTAATGCACTGTAAAAGTCGGACATTCAGAAGCTGTGAAAGATACAATATAAATGCAAATGAGGTGGGAACAGCAGAGGAAGAATATGTTTAAATTGGTGCATTTGTCACAATAACTCAATCACACGAAAGGCAACAGCTGTCCGTGGATGGAGTAGTTGCTCCGCAGTTCTCTCGTCTCGTTTATCCGTGGATGGAGAGATTGGATGGGATGGATGGATGCAACGCTTGAACTGTTTCTCATCTTGAGCAGAACGCTGGCGCAGCGGGGCCGAGATGCGGCCTCGTGTGGGAAGGAACTGCAGATGCTGGTTTAAACCGAAGATAGACACAGAGTGCTGGAGTAACTCAGCGGGTCAGGCAGCATCCCTGGAGAGAAGGAAGGGGTGATGTTTCGGGTCGAGACCCTTCTTCAGACTGAGAGTCGATGGGAAACGTGATGACTGTGATGTAGAGAGATATAGAACAATTGAATGAAAGATATGCAAGAAAATAGCAATGATACAGGCCATTGTTATCTGTGTGCCAGGTTGCAGACAAGCAGGCTGCCTGACCCGCTGAGTTACTCCAGCACACTGTGTCTTCTGATTACATAGAAACATAGAAAATAGGTGCAGGAGTAGGCCATTCGGCCCTTCGAGCCTGCACCGCCTTTCAATATGATCATGGCTGATCATCCAACTCAGTATCCCGTACGGTGCAGGCTCAAAGGGCCGAATGGCCTACTCCTGCACCTAATTTCTATGTTTCTATGTTTTAGGACCGAGATGAGAAAATCATTTTCCACACAGAGAGTGGTGAATCTGTGGAAATCTCTGCCTCAGAAGGTAGTTGAGGCCAGTTCATTTGCTATATTTAAGAGGGAGTTAGATGTGGCCCTTGTGGCCAAGGGGATCGGAGGGTATGGAGAGAAGGCAGGTACGGGATACTGAGTTGGATGATCAGCCATGATCATATTGAATGGCGGTGCAGGCTCGAAGGGCCGAATGGCCTACTCCTGCACCTAATTTCTATGTTTCTATGTTTCTATGGGAGAAATATTGAACCTGCAGCTATGGATCGGTGCTTAAGAATGAATTCATAACTGATTTATGCGAATTTCTCTCTTAGATATTGTTTAAGTAATGGCGTCTGCCACAGAAGCGATATTGATATTTAATTTTAAAACACTTCAGAATATTGATTCAAACAACTAAAAATGTTTCACTATTTCAAGCAAGAAGCTGTTTACCTGTGTTCCCCTTCTCATACCCATTGCAATCTGAGCAGAAGAATTGAATGGAACCTTCTCATAGAAACATAGAAACATAAAAATTCCAAAGATTCACCACTCTCTGTGGGAAAAATGTTTTTTTCATCTCGGTTTTAAAGGATTTCCCCCTTTTCCATTAAACTGTGACCCCTTGTCCTGGACTTCCCCAACATCGGGAACAATCTTCCTGCATCTAGCCTCTCCAACCCCTTAAGAATTTTGTAAGTTTCTATAAGATCCCCCCTCAATCTTCTATATTCTAGCGAGTACAAGCCGAGTCTATCCAGTCTTTCTTCATATGAAAGTCCTGACATCCCAGGAATCAGTCTGGTGAACCTTCTCTGCACTCCCTCTATGGCAATAATGTCCTTCCTCAGATTTGGAGACCAAAACTGTACGCAATACTCCGGGTGTGGTCTCACCAAGACCCTGTACAACTGCAGTAGAACCTCCCTGCTCCTAGACTCAAATCCTTTTGCTATGAAAAGCTAACATACCATTCGCTTTCTTCACTGCCTGCTACACCTGCATGCCTACTTTTAATGACTGGTGTACCATGACACCCAGGTCTCGCTGCATCTCCCCTTTTCCTAATTGGCCTCATCTTTCAATCAAAACAGCAAACAGCATGAATGGTTTACTGTTTAAGAAAGAACTGCAGAAGCTGGAAAAATTGAAGGTAGACAAAAAATGCTGGAGAAACTCAGCGGGTGAGGCAGCATCTATGGAGCGAAGGAAATAAGCAACGTTTCGGGCCAAAACCCTTCTTCAGATAAGTGCAGGAGTAGGTCCATTCAGCCCTTCGAGCCAGCACCGCCATTCAATGTGATCACAGCTGATCATCCCCAATCAGTAGCCCCTTCTCTCCATATCCCTTAACTCCGCTATCCCTAAGAACTCTATCTAACTCTCTCTTGAAGTACGGTGTATGTACATTCTCCCCGTGACCTGCGTGGGTTTTCTCCGGGTGCTCCGGTTTCCCCCCACACTCCAAGGGCGCACAGGTTTTGTAGGTTAATTGGCTCGGCATAACATGTAAAAATTGCCCCTAGTGCATGTAGGATGGGCGGGGATAGCTGGTCGGTGCAGACTCGGTGGGCCAATGGGCCTGTTTCATCTCTGTAACTCCAAACTAAACTAAGCTGGGGAAGGATTTGTAGATATCTTTAAGGCTGAGTCTTCAATGCTATGCTATTATAATTCATCTTTACTCGTGCTACTGTCCTGAATCAGTTCCTGTTCTAATGTGCTCATTTAACGCTGTGGTCTGAGGTGCCCAAAGTCAACGGGAGTTTAGTTTAGAGATGGAAATAGGCCCTTCGGCCCACCTCGTCAATCAGCGATCCCTGTATACTAGCACTATCCAACACACTGGGGTCAATTTACAGAAGCCAATTCATTTACAGACCGGTGTAGGAAGGAACTGCAGATGCAGGTGTAGACTGAAGATAGACACAAAATGCTGGAGTAACTCAGCGGGACAGGCAGCATCTCTGGAGAGAAGGAATGGGTGACGTTTCGGGTCGAGGCCCTTCTTTAGACTGGTCTGAAGAAGAATCTCGTCCTGAAAAGTCATGGACATTTTGTGTCTAACTTAACTTACAAACCTGTACCTCTTTCGAGGTACTCTCGGCCCGAAAAGTTGCCTATTTCCTTAGCTCCATAGATGCTGTTGCACCATAACTCAGCGGGTCAGGCAGCATCTGTGGAGAACATGGATAGGTGACGTTGCACAGAGTGCTGGAATAACTCAGTGGGGCAGGCAGCATCAATGGAGAACGTGGATAGGTGACGTATCACAGAGTGCTGGAGTAACTCAGCGGGTCGGGCAGCATCTGTGGAGAACATGGATAGGTGACGTTTCACAGAGTGCTGGAGTAACTCAGCGGGTCAGGCAGCACCTATGGAGCTAAGGAAATAGGCAACGTTTCGGGCCGTAACCCTTTTTCGGCCCGAAACATTGCCTATTTCCAGAAGTATTTCGGCCCGAAAAGTTGCCTATTTCCTTAGCTCCATAGATGCTGCTGCACCATAACTCAGCGGGTCAGGCAGCATCACTGGAGAACATGGATAGGTGATGTTTCACAGAGTGCTGGAGTAACTCAGCGGGTCAGGCAGCATCTGTGGAGAACATGGATAGGTGACGTTTCACAGAGTGCTGGAGTAACTCAGCGGGTCAGGCAGCATCTGTGGAGAACATGGATAGGTGACGTTTCATGGATAGGTGACAGAGTGCTGGAGCAACTCAGCGGGGAGGAAACTGGAACACCTGGGGAAATCTCATGCATGTCACGGGGAGAACGTGCAAACTCTGTACAGACAGCACCTGTAGTCAGGATCGAACCCGGGTCTCCGGCGCTGTATTATGGCGTCCCCTAACTCGAAACAACTCTTCCGCTCCGCCCTGGTTGTTAAAGACACAAGACTGTTTGTGTAGCTTTTGGTGCTTGCTATATGCAGGGGAAGAATCCTCTCCTCACTTCAGATAGCGGGATAATATAAATCATCTTTCGTTGACATTTCAAAGACAAATCTAATCATTTGACTTTCAATAAGTTTACGCCCGAAAATCACCATTGCTTGTAAAGCCGGCTTGCCTTTGACTTAATCCTTGCTGCCTTCACAGTCTCTCTCAGTGTTTGTGTTTCCTTGGCAATTTATGTACTTCACCAATTCAGTTTGCAAGGGTATAGGACCCTAGTTGCCTTTCAATGGCTGTGGACCTCGGTCAATCTGTGTACAGTGGTATCTGGAGACACATTCCTTTAAAATGAGAAGGATTGAGATGGGGAGAAATTGCAGCATTTTTGCAGTTATTGGCCCGTGGAGATCTAAGCCGCGTACTTAGGTGAAGCCATATTGATAAGACAGCTTAGATTTAATTATTCTGCACCGTACGTATAACTGGAATCCGTGGAGCTGATTGCCGCAACAAAACTGCAAATGTAAAGTTTACTAACTGTGCCACTATGAAAATACTTCACACAAAGGGTAGAAACAAAGAACTGCAGATGCTGGTTTACACCAAAGATGGACACAGAGTGCTGGAGTAACTCAGCGGGTCAGGCAGCATCTGTGGAGAACATGGATAGGTGACGTTTCACAGAGTGCTGGAGTAACTCAGCGGGTTTGGCAGCATCTGTGGAGAACATGGATAGGTAACGTTTCACAGAGTGCTGGAGTAACTCAGCGGGTTAGGCAGCATCTGTGGAGAACATGGATAGGTGACGTTTCACAGAGCGCTGGAGCAACTCAGCGGGTCAGCCAGCAACTGCGGAGAACATGGATAGCGGACGGTTCACAGAGTACAGGAGTGAATCAGCGGGTCAGGCAGCATCTATGGAGCTAAGGAAATAGGCAACGTTTCGGGCCGAAACCCATAAGGGTTTCGGCCCAAAACGTTGCCTATTTCCAGAAGGATTTCGGCCCGAAAAGTTGCCTATTTCCTTAGCTCCATAGATGCTGCTGCACCATAACTCAGTGGGTCAGGCAGCATCTGCGGAGAACATGGATAGGTGACGTTTCACAGCGTGCTGGAGTAACTCAGCGGGTCAGGCAGCATTTCTGAAGGCAAAGGATGGGTGCCGTTTCGGATGGGACCTTTCTTCAGAACTTCTCCAGAGAGTGATGGGTGCATGAACAGAATCTTTTACTCAGAGTCAGGGTATGAAGAACCGGAGTCCATAGGTTTATGTGAGGGGGGGAAAAGATTTCATAGGAACCTTAAAGGTAACTTTTTCACACAGAGGGTGGTGGGTGTATGGAACAAGCTGCCGGAGGAAGCAGTTGAGGTTGGGACTACAGTTCAGCCTTCAACACGATAGTCCCCACCAGACTGGCCGGGAAGCTACTGGAATTGGGGCTCAACACCTCCCTGTGTGCCTGGGTCCTGGACTTTCTCACCGCCAGGCCCCAGGTAGTCAAGATGGGAGGGAATACATCGAAGTCCCTCACCCTGAGCACAGGATCGCCCCAGGGTTGCGTCCTCAGCCCCCTATTGTACTCCCTGTACACACATGACTGTGTGGCTAGGTTCAGCTCCAATTCAATAATTAAGTTTGCTGATGACACTGTGGTGGTGGGCCTGATCTCAGACAATGATGAGAGGGCCTACCGGGAGGAGGTGGCTGATCTAGCACTCTGGTGCCAGGAGAACAGCCTCCTCTTGAACATCAAAAAAACGAAGGAGCTGATCATGGACTTTAGGAGGGCACATCATCCGAGGACGTACACTCCATTGAGGATAAATGGGGATCCTGTGGATAGGGTGAACTGTTTTAAATATCTGGGAGTCCACATCTCTGAGGATATGACATGGTCATCACACGCCTCAGCACTGGTGAGTAAGGCAAGGCAGCGCCTTTACCACCTCAGGCAATTGAGGAAATTCAGAGTGTCTCCGAGGATCCTCCAGTGCTTCTATGCAGCGGCGGTGGAAAGCATCTTGTCCGGTAACATTACCATCTGGTTTGGGAATTGCTCTGCCAAGGACAAGAAGGCTCTGCAGAGAGTAGTGCGTTCGGCCGAATGCACTATGGGAACTTCACTCACCCCCCTGCAGGAACTATACAACAGAAGGTGCAACTCCAGAGCAAATAAAATCATGAGAGACCCCTTCCACCCCTGCAACAGACTGTTCCAGCTGCCACGGTCAGGCAAACGCCTCCGTTGCCATGCGTTGAGAACGGAGAGGTTGAGAAGGAGTTTCTTCCCAGAGGCAATTCGGACTGTAAACACCTATCTCACCAGGGACTAACTCTGCAGAACGTTTTTCCTTCTATTATTTATTATGTAAAAGAATATGTGTGTTATGATTGTGTTTATAATTTGTTTGGTTGTTTTGTTGTTTGTCTTTTGCACAAAAAATCCGCGAGCATTGCCACTTTCATTTCACTGCACATCTTGTATGTGTATGTGACAAATAAACTTGACTTGACTTGACTATCCCCATGTTTAAGAAACATTTAGATAGGCGGGTAGGAGTAGGGTGGATGAGACATGTTGGTCGTCGTAGGCAGGTTGGGCCGAAGGGCCTGTTTCCACACTGTATCGCTCTGTGACTCTAATTGTAGATTTTCCCTTCTCCAAGTATGAGGCTTGATGTGACCCTGGTGTGCAGAATTATACAGTGTCCTGGGATTGTAGGCTGCCCTTTGAAGATTACTTAAAGGCAATTTTTGATTTTGATTTTATATGTAAATAAATTCAAAGCCACATTCTATTTTATTTTTAATGTGACTTCTCCTGCTCTCAGGTGAGTATTATATTATTTCCGCAGATGTCTTATCTTCAAATATTTCAGCAGTGATTGACATAACATCAAACTCATATCAAAGTCGCTCCATTTTAAACGTGGGTCCCTGTTTGGACTATTTCAATGCTGCTCTGAATTATGCAGTCTCTCACCAAGTTCGCTCACAAATTCAACGAAATTTGAATTAAATATGTTTTTTTTTTTTTGAGACCCGTCTCACGAGGGAACTCGTACCTGAGGGAGTCCTGCGGAGAAAAGTTTTTCTTTAGCCCGTATCTGAGGACGTTACTTGGTCAATGCAGCGTTTAAGGGCCTGTCCCACTTGCGTGACTTTTTCGGCGACTGCTCCATAGATCGGCGAACATTTTCAACATGTCGAAAACCCAGCGGGGACCAGAAAGACGCTACGAGTCTTTGGGCGACTGAGGAGACGACTCACGACCGTACAGGCGACATGTCGCGGGGTGAAGCCCGTACGGTCGTGAGTAGTCGCCCAAAGAGTCGTACCTTGTTCTGGTCGCCGCTGGATTTTCAACATGTTGCTGAAAATATTGCTTAAGTGGGACAGTCCCATTAGCATGAGCTGATAGTGGTAGCTATAGGTTTAAGGTGAGGAGGAAGGAGAAAGATTTGAAAGGGTCCTGAGGGGTAAAACCTTTTCACACAAAGGGTGGTGTGCCTTTGGGACAAGCTGCCGGAGGAGGTATTTTCAATTCAATTCAACTTTAATGTCATTGCACAAATACAAGTATGAGTACAACGAAATGCAGTTTTGCGTCAGTCCGTAGTAGTTGTACATAAAGAAATAAAAAAAATAGAAAGAGAGAAGATACAGAATAATCAAAAAATACAGAATAATTAAACAATGGGGACGGAGGGACCAGAGAAATCTATCGGCGGGACTCCGAGTTCAGCAATGTGATTGTATTGTTGTAGAAGCTGTTCCTCATCCTACTAGTACGTGACCTGAGGCTCCTGTACCGCCTCCCTGATGGGAGGAGGGCAAACAGTCCATGGTTGGGGTGTGAGGGGTCTTTGATGATCTTCCCAGCCCGTCTCAGACACCGTTTTCGGTGGAGGGCATCCATGGCAGGGAGCGGGGCACCGATGATGTGCTGCGCGGTTTTCACCACCCGTTGTAGTGCCTTCCTGTCCGCAGCAGTGCAGCTGCTGTACCATACCGTGAAGCAGGTGGTCAGGATGCTCCCGATGGTGCAGCGGGATATGTTGGTCAGGATCCGGGGGGACAGGTGGGCTTTCTTGAGCCTCCTCAGGAAGTAAAGGCGCTGCTATGCCTTTTTGATCAGCTTGGAGGTGTTGAGGGACCAGGACAAATCCTCCGAGATATGTACTCCGAGGAATTTATAGCTGGAGACGCGCTCCACCTCAGTCCCGTTTATATGGATGGGGGTATGACTGCCTCCTCTGGTCTGCCTGAAGTCAACAATAATCTCCTTCGTCTTCTTGGAGTTGAGGACAAGGTTATTGTTGGCACACCAGGCTGTCAGGTGCTGGATCTCCTCCCTGAGGCAGGTACTATCGCAACGTTTAACGAACATTTAGACCACTGCATGTGTGTATCGGCAATTTTTTAACTTTTCCAAAGGCCAAAGAGTTGGGGGCAATAACCACTCTGCTCTGCCCATGTTGGTTAGCAGTTGTTACAATGCTGTGTAATACTTTGAGCCACAAGAAATAGCAAATGCTGGAATCTGAAGAAAGGTCCCAACTTGAAATGTCACCTGCCCATCCCCTCCACAGTTGGATGAAACTCTTTGTTTCATAAGAGATAGGAATGGAATTAGACTCATCAAGTCTATTCTGCCATTCAATCATGGCTGATCTATCTTTCCCTCTCAACCCCATTCTCCTGCCCTCTCCCCAGAACCCCTGACACCCGCACTAATCAAGAATTTGCCTTAAAATTACCCGTTGTCTTGGCCTCCACAGCCGCCTGTGGCAATGAATTCCACAGATTCACCACCCTCTGACTAAAGAAATTCATCTCCTTCCTAAAGGACCGTTTTTATCTCTGCCTTAAATATATCCATTGACTTGGTAGAATGCTTGAAGTTCAACTCACCGTATATGAGGAAAAAGCTTTGGTAGTGGATGACATGCCCTCTAACGAGCTGTTCTATTATAGGTGGACAAAAATGCTGGAGAAACTCAGCGGGTGAGGCAGCATGTATGGAGGGAAGGAATAGGCGACGTTTCAGGTCGAGACCCTTCTCCACCTGAAGAAGGCCCTTCTTTAGTTAAAGGAGGGTCTCGACTCGAAACGCCACCTATTCTTTCGCTCCACAGATGCTGCCTCACCCGCTGAGTTTCTCCAGCATTTTTTTTATCTACCTTCGATTTTTACACCATCTGCAGTTTTTTCTGAAACAAGCTGTTCTATTATGGTCGGAGAATGATCCATTTAAGAGAGTCTTACGCCTCTGTAGTTGTGGAGCATGCATTAAACTGATTGCTTTCTCTGGATGATGATGATGATGTGTGTGTGTGTGTGTGTGTGTGTGTGTGTGTGTGTGTGTGTGTGTGTGTGTGCGTGTGTGTGTGTGTGTGTGTGTGTGTGTGTGTGTGTGTGTGTGTTTTGCAGGGCTACATCTAACAGAGGTACCAATCCTTCCTCCACCTTCTCCTGCGGTGATGCTAACTTCACATCAGTGTGCATGTCACCACATCCTTCTTAGCAATCAATAGTTTGGATTCCACACGGTGAGATCTTTGCTGTGCGTCTCTGGGGGGGAGGAGAGGGAGGTTTGTAATTCATAAATCCACAATGATGAGTCATAGAGTGGATGGTTTGGAACAGTGGGATGTGTTCAAATTTACAACCCATTCATTATCCTGCCTTATCGTCCCATCTCTCCCCATCAAGAAACAATAAGGAATTACTGACAGAGGAAAGGACAACCAGTGTGATATTCTCACTCCAGCGGGATTCAGCAGGTCAGGCAGCAAGTCTATCTTTGGTCTAAACCAGCAGCTGCAGTCCCTGCCTGCACACCAGCGATATTCTCACTCACTCCCTCCGTGAACTCTGTTAATTATTTATCACATAGACCTTCTCAGGATCACGAACATCCTCTTCCGCATGTAGAAGCGAGGAACTGCAAGTGCTGCTTCAGACACAAAAAAGACACAAAGTGCTGGAGTAACTCAATGGGACAGGCAGCATCTTGGGAGAGAAGAAATGGGCGACGTTTCGGGTCGAGACCCATCTCTACATAGATGGTGACGTCACCCATTCCTTCTCTCCACAGATGCTGCCTCACCCGCTGAGTTACTCCAGCATTTTATGTTGACCTTCTATTTTTATCCAGCAACTGCAGTTCTTTCTTATGCTTCCATCGTGAATCAGTCCGTATTAAAATCCTTTGAGATTTCCAAACCACAGCCAGTCTTCCCCTGCTCAAAGACCAGGACCCACAAATATTAAAAAAAAGACAGAGTGCTGGAGTAACTCAGCGGGTCAGGCAGCATCTGTGGAGAACATGGATAGGTGACGTTTCACAGAGTGCTGGAGTAACTCAGCGGGTCAGGCAGCATCTGTGGAGAACATGGATAGGTGACGTTTCAGGTCCCTCAATGCCATAGAGCGAGTACAGAGAAGGTTCACCAGACTGATTCTTGGGATGGCAGGACTTTCATATGAAGAAAGACTGGATAGACTCGGCTTGTACTCGCTAGAATTTAGAAGATTGAGGGGGGATCTTATAGAAACTTACAAAATTATTAAGGGGTTGGACAGGCTAGATGCAGGAAGATTATTCCAGAGCAAGGGGTCACAGTTTAAGGATAAGGGGGAAATCTTTTAGGACCGAGATGAGAAAATCATTTTTTGTAATTAATAGTTTTTTATTGGAGGGAAAAAAAAAATTCACAGTACATCTGATGTATGGCATTATATTTTCCTCCATTTTGTTTTTTTTAAATAATAATAATAATAATATAATCAAAATAACCCTAACCCACCCTCCCTAAACAACCCGTGGCAGCTTATTTTTTCACAATCCAAATATATCACAAAATCAAATGCACTTTTTAACAATAATAAAGTAACAAAACAGAATAAAGGTGGATCTACACTTACTGTCAAGTGCCCTCAGTCAATAGGTAGTTCCTTTAGACCCTCAAAGTATGCTAAAAAAGGGTTCCCATTTCAAATAAAACTTTTTCACAGACCCCCTCAATGTGAATTTAATCTTTTCTAACCTTAAAAAAAACATGACGTCTTCCAGCCAAGCAGCGGCAGATGGAGGAGTGGTAGATTTCCAGACCAGCAAGATTCTCCAACGGGCCAAAAGTGATATAAATGTAATGATATCAGACTGGGTTGTATTTAAACCCAAGGTTTTATCTGTTACACCAAATACAGCTACAAGCGGGCAAGGTCTCACTGTCATCCCAAGGACTTCACTGATTGTCAGCCTTACAGAGAAAAGGTTGAACAAGTTAGGGCTTTATTCTTTGGAGCGCAGAAGGTTGAGGGGGGAATTGATAGAGGTTTTTAAAATGGTGAGAGGGATAGACAGAGTTGACGTGGACAAGCTTTTCCCACTGAGAGTAGGGAAGATTCAAACAAGGGGACATGACGAGAATTAAGGGACTGAAGTTTAGGGGTAACATGAGGGGGAACTTCTTTACTCAGAGAGTGGTAGCTGTGTGGAATGAGCTTCCAGTGAAGGTGGTGGAGGCAGGTTCGTTTTTTATCATTTAAAAATAAATTGGATAGTTATATGGATGGGAAGGGAATGGAGGGTTATGGTCTGAGCGCAGGTATATGGGACTAGGGGAGATTATGTGTTCGGCACGGACTAGAAGGGTCGAGATGGCCTGTTTCCGTGCTGTAATTGTTATATGGTTATATATCATATTGAATGGCGGTGCAGGCTCGAAGGGCCGAATGGCCTACTTCTGCACCTATTTTCTATGTTTCTATGAGACCCTTATTCAGACTCGACCCATTCCTTTGCTCCAGAGATGCTGCCCTGTCCCGCTGAGACTCTCCAGCTTTTTGTGCCCTATCTTCGGTTTAAACCGGCAGATCCTTCTCCCACCATGGCGTGGTGAGCGAAGTTGCCGCGCTGCGCGGTGTGTGAGCCGAAATCCCGCGCCTCCCCTCCACACGTCTGTCTAATGTGCGAGCAACAAGCCAGACACACACACTGGGTCAAATCAAAGCACGAGATCTTGATTACAAAGCTGCAAAATCATAATAAAAAAAACCCATCTGACTGCCCATCTGTGTAATCAGTGACTTTATAGGCTTATTGTTGATGAAAATTACCCCAGTAAGTGGTTTCACCAACAGCAATGATGCATTATCAAGAGGAGAGGAGCAATTGTGTGTGTGTCGCTCAGTGACTGATTTTGCAAAACCTTTCATTATGTATCCTTGTTCTCTTCTTTTTCACACTGCAGAATGACAGCCCTGCGCGAGGCTTTATAAATTGACTCCAACCGCCTGTGATTAAGAATTGTATTAAAGTCTGACACCTTTAAGGGCGGGAACAGCTTTGATCAATTAACCGTCACCTATGCGCTGGTGGGTAGCCCCGCTCAGGAATAAATAAATATATATCTTCCTTCCTTAATGTGTCTTTGCCGTTTCTTATTTATTTCGCTTGGTTTTACGTAAAAGGTGGCTGTAGATTGAAGTGGAATAAACGAGCCCTGTACATTTGTCAGTTTTATTTGCTATTGCAGTGAATCTGTTCTCATCTGTGGATGTCTAGCCCACAGCTAACAATAGACCTCTCCCTTCATCATCATTACGCCTTTGCATATCTTTCATTTATTTGTTCTATATCTCTCGACATCACCGTCTGCGTCTCTCGTTTCCCTTTCCCCGGACTCTCAGTTGGAAGAAGGGTCTCGACAAGAAACGTCACCTATCCATGTTTGAGTCATAGAGTGATACAGTGTGGAAACAGGCCCTTCGGACTAACTCACCCACACCGGCCAACCAACAATGTCCCATCTACACTAGTCCCACTTGCCTGCGCTTTGTCCATAACCCTCGAAACCACGTACCTGTCTAACCATTTGTAAAATGATGGGATAGTCCCAGCCTCAACAGCCTCCTATGACAGTGGGTTCCATACAGAAAGTTACCCCTCGGATTCCTATTAAATCTTTTCCCCTTCACCTTGAACCTGTGCCCTCTGGTCCTCGATCCAATGCATTTCGTTGTCTCTACTCTGGGAATCTGAATCTGATCTGAATCTGAATCTGGGTAAAAGACTCTGTGCATCTACCACATCTATTCCTCTCGTGATTTTCTACACCTCTATAAGATCTCCCCCCCCCATCCTCCTACACTCCATGGAATAGAGTCCCAGCCGGCTCAACCTCTCCCTGTAGCTCACACCCTCTAGTCCTGGCAACATCCTCGAAAATCTTTTCTGAACCCTTTCAAGCTTGACAATATCTTTTCTATAACATGGTGCCCAGCATTGAACACAATATTCTTCAGAGATGCTGCCTGACCCGTTGAGTTACTCCAGCACTCTGTGAAACGTCACCTATCCATGTTCTCCACAGATGCTGCCTGGCCCGCTGAGTTACTCCAGCACTCTGTGGAAACGTCACCTATCCATGTTCTCCACAGATGCTGCCTGACCCGCTGAGTTACTCCAGCACTCTGTGAAACGTCACCTATCCATGTTCTCCACAGATGCTGCCTGACCCGCTGAGTTATGGTGCAGCAGCATCTATGGAGCGAAGGAAATAGGCAACGTTTCGGGCCGAAACACTTCTGGAAATAGGCAACGTTTCGGGCCGAAACCCGGAAGGGTTTCGGCCCGAAACGTTGCCTATTTCCTTAGCTCTCATAGATGCTGCTGCACCCGCAGAGTTACTCCAGCACTCTGTGAAACGTCACCTATCCATGTTCTCCACAGATGCTGCCTGACCCGCTGAGTTACTTAAGTCTTTTGCAGTAAAAATAAATAGTTGCATCTATAGAGAAACAGTCACATCCTTAGACTGAAGAAAGGCCCCAAATCAAAATGCCACAAATCCATGTTCTCCAGTCCTCTGGTTTTCCTCACGATTCCAGCATCTGCTGTACCTTTGATTTCTTAATGATCCATCTTAACTTATGACCTGGGACTTTGCTGTTTAGTACTTTTGGTGTCTGCTCGCTTGCCAGGGGCAGCACGGTGGCGCAGCGGTAGAGTCGCTGCCTCACAGCGCCAGAGACCCGGGTTCAATCCTGACTACGGGCGCTGTCTGTACGGAGTTTGCACGTTCTCCCCACGTGACCTGCGTGGGTTTTCTCCGGAAGTTCTGGTTTCCTCCCACACTCCAAAGACGTGCAGGTTTGTAGGTTAATTGGCTTCGGTAAAATTGTAAATTGTCCCTAGTGTGTGTGGGGTAGTGTAATGCCCCTGTTCCACTTAGGAAACCTGAAGGGAAACCTCTGGAGACTTTGCTCCCCACCCAAAGTTTCCGGGCGGTTCCCGGAGGTTTTTGTCAGTCTCCCTACCTGCTTCCACTACCTGCAACCTCCGGCAACCACCTGCAACCTCCGGGAACCGCACGGAAACCTTGGGTGGGGCGCAAAGTCTCCAGAGGTTTCCGTTCAGGTTTCCTAAGTGGGACGGGGGCGTTGTTTAATGTGCGGGAATCGCTGGTGGGCGCAGACTGGGATGGGCTGAAGGGCCTGTTTCTGCGCTGTATCCTCTAAACTAAACGATAAACTAATATCATGTATTGATCCATCTGGAGGTTGTCTGCTTTTTTATTAATTAACATGTTTTGACACATTTTTGTCGATGTGATAGTCTTGTGTCTCCTTTGCTCAGCAATATCTTTTATGTATGAGCTTGGAAACTCCAGCCTATATCTCGCTGATCTTCAGAGTGGGGAGGGAAAGGGGAGGGAGGTGTGGCAGTAGCTGTCATTACAGAATAGTAAGAGCAAACAGAAACTGCAGATACTGGTTAATACACAAACTGGGAAATATCCTCACGGTGTGTCTACTTTGAAATTCTCCTCCTCGCTCCGACGAGAGTTCAGCGACACCCTCTCTTGCTGCTCCCCCCTGATAGACAATAGACAATAGGTGCAGGAGTAGGCCATTCGGCCCTTCGAGCCAGCACCGTCATTCAATGTGATCATGGCTGATCATCCCCAATCAGTACCCCGTTCCTGCCTTCTCCCCATATCCCCTGACTCCACTATCTTTAAGAGCCCTATATAGCTCTCTCTTGAAAGTATCCAGAGAACCAGCCTCCACCGCCCTCTGAGGCAGAGAATTCCACAGACTCACAACTCTCAGTGTGAAAAAATGTTTCCTCGTCTCCGTTATAAATGGCTTATTCCTTATTCTTAAACTGTGGCCCCTGGTTCTGGACTTCCCCCAACATCGGGAACATGTTTCCTGCCTCTAGCGTGTCCAAACCCTTAATAATCTTATATGTTTCAATAAGAACCCCTCTCATCCTTCTAAACTCCAGAGTGTACAAGCCCAGCCGCTCCACCTACAGCACTCACACCTTATACCCTTCCATATCTCAGTGTCTCTCTCTCCCCTGTCTCTCCGTCTGAAGAAGGGTCTCGACCTGAGACGTCACCCATTCTGTCTCTCCATGCTGCCTGTCCGCTGAGTTACTCCAGCATTTTGTGCCTGTCGAAACAAGGATACAAAATGCTGGAGTAACTCAGCAGGTCAGGCAGCATCTCTGGATCAAGACTCTCCACCATAAATGTCAGCTACTCATGTTCCCTGGAGCTGCTGCCTGCTCCTTTTGTAAAGCAGCATCTGCAGCTCCTCGTCTCTCTCGAGGTTTCCTTCAAGTTGGGCATTTACCCAAAACTCCCTCACCATCAACTTGCTTCACCCGCACACATCCACCTACCATCTCCTACCCTACAAATACCAATCCAATCCCTGGCACCCTCGCCCTTTAGAGTTTAGAATCAGAATCACACTTTATAGAAACATAGAAACATAGAAAATAGGTGCAGGAGTAGGCCATTCAGCCCTTAGAGCCTGCACCATTCGCCATTCAATATGATCATGGCTGACTGATCCAACTCAGTATCCTGTACCTGCCTTCTCTCCATACCCCTAATTCCATCTAATTCCCTCTTAAATATAGCCAATCAACTGGCTTCAACTACCTTCTGTGGCAGAGAATTCCACAGATTCACCACTCTCTGTGTGAAAAATCTCAGTCCTAAAAGTCTTCCCCCTTATCCTTAAGCTGTGACCTCTTGTTCTGGACTGCCCCAACATCGGGAACAATCTTCCTGCATCTAGCCTGTCCAACCCCTTAAGAATTTTGTAAGTTTCGCCAAGTATGTTTTGCAACATACGAGGAATTTCATTGGCCGGGTCAGTCATACAATTAAAAGCAACAGATCACTCAAAAACACATTTTAACACGAACATCCACCACAGTGACTCCTCCACATTCCTCACTGTGATGGAAGGTGAAATAAAGTTCAAGTTCCTTCCCTTAGTTCTTCCCCGGTCGTGGGCCTCGAGCCCCCGTTGACGGGACGATCTTGACTCGCGTAGCCGGCGGCGTTCGGGCCCTATGCGTCGAGGCGATCAGCTCCCGCATCGGGGGGGATTGTCAGCTCCCCCGCGCCGGGGGATCGAACCTCGCGCCGGGGCTGGTCGAACCTTCCACGACGTTGGAGCTCCCCGACTATCCTCCCCCGTCCGCGAGCTTGATGGTAAAGTCCGCGGTGGTCGCCGTGGGAGCGATCCCAGGCAAGGGATCCGCTCCGATTTAAAGTCCAGGCCCCGCGATAGGGCTCAAAGTCAGTCCGAGGCGGCTCCCAGCTCCATCGATGGTAGGCCGCAGAGCACGCACTATTAACGTGGCACGCAGTATTAATTTTTATGTTTAACATTAATATTAATGTTTAACATGCCGTGGGAGGGTTGCTGCAAATCTTTGCTGATCTTTCCCTGTGGTTTAGTAATTGTCTTGCAATCATCTTTATAACCGCCCACCATTAGACTGAAAATTGAACGGCACATTTAGAATATGGTTAACTGCTGACATTGTTGGCCTCTGACACAAATCCGCTCTATCAGAATCAAAGTATTCAAGCCGATAGCAGGCAGACTGATGATCGATGTGCCAAGGAATCGAGGCATGTTTATTTTAAATTAATTTACAGATGTGGTGGTCACGGGCAAAGTCAACATTTTATTGACTTTTCCTACTTGCCAGTTAATTGCCAAGTTGACACGGAAGGGTAGTTGAGGCAGGAGACTGCAAAAAGGTTGTGAACGTTGACTGGTCCATCACTGCCACTGACCACCCCACCATCGAAGAGATTTACCAGAGTCGCTGCCTCATAAAGGCAGCAGCATCATCAGAGACTTCTTGCTATTGCGGGAGTGCAGCGTAGGTTCACCAGGTTAATTCCCAGGATGGCGGGACTGTCATATGTTGAAAGAATCGAGCGACTGGGCTTGTACACTCTGGAGTTTAGAAGGATGAGAGGGGATCTCATTGAAAGGTATGATTGTTAAGGGCTTGGACACGCTAGAGGCAGGAAACATGTTCCCGATGTTGGGGGAGTCCAGAACCAGAGGCCAAATTTTCAGAATAAGGGGTAGGCCATTTGGAACGGAAACGAGGAAAAACTTTTTCACCAATAGGGTTGTGAGTCTGTGGAATTCTCTGCCTCAGAGGGCGGTGGAGGCCGGTTCTCTGGATGCTTTCAAGAGAGAGCTAGATAGGGCTCTTAAAAAATAGCAGAGAGAGGGGATATGGGGAGAAGGCAGGAACGGGGTACTGATTGTGGATGATCAGCCATGATCACAGTGAATGGCGGTGCTGGCTTGAAGGGCCGAATGGCCTACTCCTGCACCTATTGTCTATTGTCTGTTGAGACCCACACCATCCTGGCCACACACTCATTTCACCACTGCCATCGGGAAGAAGGTACAGGAGCCTGAAAACTAGAACATCCAGGTTCAGGAACAGCTTCTGCCCTCCTGCTGTCAGGCTATTAAACAAAACCTCAAATAAACTCTGGACTAAACAGACTATTAAACAGACTATTATTGTTTGTAGTGCACTATTATTGTTGTTTTTGTGTGTGTGCCTATATGTGTGTGTGTGTGTGTGTATATATATATATATATATATATATATGATCTATATATATGTGAATTTGAGAGTATGTGTGTATATATACACACAGCACAGGGCTGCTGCAAGTAAGAATGTAATTGTTCTATCTGGGACTGGTGACAATAAAACACTTGACTTGACTATTGCAACATTTAGAAACATAGAAACATAGAAAATAGGTGCAGCAGTAGGCCATTCGGCCCTTCGAGCCTGCACCGCCATTCAATATGATCATGGCTGATCATCCAACTCAGTATCCTGTACCTGCCTTCTCTCCATACCCCCTGATCCCTTTAGCCCCAAGGGCCACATCTAACTCCCTCTTAAATATATATAAAATTGAAGACACATTGAGACAGGGACATGGATAGGACAGGTTTAGAGGGATATGGGTCAAACGCAGGCAGGTGGGGCTAGTGTTGGTCAGAGTGGGGAAGTTGGACCGAATGGCTTGTCCCCACACTGTATCAGTCTATGTCTCTGTTTAAATAGTTGGCAGGGGAGGTGTTTGAAGCAGATACCTTAGTGACATTTAGAAGACCATCACCTGCATATAACCCACATAACCACATTTGTGGTGGCAAAAACGGGAAAGCAGACTATTATCTAAATGGTGGCCGATTGGGAAAGGGGGAGATGCAGCGAGACCTGGGTGTCATGGTACACCAGTCATTGAAGGTAGGCATGCAGGTGCAGCAGGCAGTGAAGAAAGCGAATGGTATGTTAGCTTTCATTGCAAAAGGATTTGAGTATAGGAGCAGGGAGGTTCTACTGCAGTTGTACAGGGTCTTGGTGAGACCACACCTGGAGTATTGCGTACAGTTTTGGTCTCTAAATCTGAGGAAGGACATTATTGCCATAGAGGGAGTGCAGAGAAGGTTCACCAGACTGATTCCTGGGATGTCAGGACTGTCTTATGAAGAAAGACTGGATAGACTTGGTTTATATACTCTCTAGAATTTAGGAGATTGAGAGGGGATCTTATAGAAACTTACAAAATTCTTAAGGGGTTGGACAGGCTAGATGCAGGAAGATTGTTCCCGATGTTGGGGAAGTCCAGGACAAGGGGTCACAGCTTAAGGATAAGGGGGAAATCCTTTAAAACCGAGATGAGAAGAACTTTTTTCACACAGAGAGTGGTGAATCTGTGGAACTCTCTGCCACAGAGGGTAGTTGAGGCCACACAGTTCATTGGCTATATTTAAGAGGGAGTTAGATGTGGCCCTTGTGGCTAAAGGGATCAGGGGGTATGGAGAGAAGGCAGGTACGGGATACTGAGTTGGATGATCAGCCATGATCATATTGAATGGCGGTGCAGGCTCGAAGGGCCGAATGGCCTCTACTCCTGCACCTAATTTCTAACCCATATCCTTCCATATCCATGGGCCTATACTAAAGAAAACATGGCAACTCATCTCAAACTAACTGGGATGAAACTTTGCGGGAAATTACAGGTGGTGTTTCTACATGTTTGTCGCCCCGGTGACAAAGGGGATGTACAGTATTTACAAGTTGCTATCAGAATAAAACGATGCCATCATCTGTTAATGCATATTAAAAAACAAGTCTCTTCATGCTCTCCCACTCTTTTTCTCAGTGGACTTTAGACTTTAGAGATTCAGCTCAGGTTCAGGTCAGAGTCCGCACCAACCCACGCATCACCCCGTACAGCGGCAGAATGCTACACGCTAGGGATGATTTCACAACTTTGGATGTCTAAGCATGTCTTTGGAGTGTGGGAAGAAACCAGAGCAACTGCAGAAGACCCACCCAGTCACAGGGAGAAGGTGCAAACTCCGTACAGACAGCACTCGTGGTCAGGATTGAACCCATGTCTCTGGAGCTGTAAGGCAGCAATTCTACTGCTGCATAATCTCCTCCCATCCTGCAAACCGCGATCAATGTTTCTCAACCCTGGCCGCTTGATCATCCTTCAATAGCTGCGCACAATCAGGACATCTATCCCCGATCCTCATTCCCTGTCAACCTCTCTCTGTTTCTGCAAGATTGTCCTTTAAAACCTAGCTCTCTGACCCAGGCTCACCGCCATCAGCTCCATTATCTCCGAGTCAAGAACAGCATCGGTTTTCCAAGTGTTGATGTTCTTCGGGACTTTATCATTGAAATAACAATGCCTTTGTTGTCTGTCTCGCTGTAAGGTTTTGCGTTGGGATAATTCCCCAGTGAAACACCTTTGAGAAGTTAGCTACACATTTGACACAGTGAGAGAAGAATGATTAGTTGTTTGTTCTTTAGTGCTTGATGAGAAACACTAATCGTTAACACTGTTGTAATCCTCATTCAATCCCCTTGAAAGATGTGAATTTACAATATGTTCCAGTCGGTACCCGTGCAGTTATACTTTGCCGAGACTGCGGGAACATCTCTGAAACCCAGGTATATTTTTAGACCGCTGAGTCTCCTGATGTCGAGGCATGAATCATTCAAGTTTTCAGTCAACTTTCATTAACGTCAATGTGGCTATCTGACATTCAGTCAGACACACTCAGCCAAAACCGTACCAGCCGCGTGGAAGGATTTCTGCAATCGTCCAGGTGGAAATGAAGGCAAAAACGGCACCATGCATCACAAACAAGGGAAAGAAAAATACTGTGATATGAAACTCGCAACGCTGCACCTAACCACGGCTTGATGAGAATTGTGGTAACACAATTTAATCACGTTTGTACGTTATTCCACATTATTCCATGTGGGCAAGAGTCATATAGTGAAACAGTGTGGAAACAGGCCCTTCGGCCCAACTTGCCCATACCGGCCAACATGTCCCAGCTACACTATGTGTAGGTAGGAACCGCGGATGCTGGTTTAAACCGACGATAGACACAAAATGCTGGAGTAACTCAGCGGGACGGGCAGCGTCTCTGGAGAGAAGGAACGGGTGACGTTTCAGGGTCGAGACCCTTATTCAGACTGGTTGGGGAATAAGGGAAACGAGAGATACAGACGGTGAAGTGGAGAGATAAAGAACAATGAATGAAAGATATGCAAAAAACGTGACGATGATAAATGAAACAGGCCATTGTTAGCTGTTCAGCGCAAAAAAATGCTGGTGAAATTCAGCGGGTGCAGCAGCATCTATGGAGCGGAGGAAATAGGTTCGCTGTTTGTTGGGTGAAAATGAGAAGCTGGTGCGACTTGGGTGGGGGAGGGATAGAGAGAGTGGGGGAATGCCGGGGCTACCTGGAGTGAGAGAAAAATCAATATTCATACCACTGGGGTGCAAGCTGCCCAAGCGAAATATGAGATGCTGTTCCTCCAATTTGCGTTTAGCCCCACCCTGACAATGGAGGAGACCCAGGACAGACAGGTCTGTGTGGGAATGGGAAGGAGAATTAAAGTGTCCAGCAACCGGGAGATCAGGATGGTTCAGGCGGGCTGAGAGAAGGTGTTCAACAAAACGATCGCCCAGTCTACGTTTGGTCTCGCCGGTGTACAAAAGTCCACATCTTGAACAACGGATACAGTCGATGAGCTTAAAGAAAGTGCAAGTGCTTAATCTGAAAGGACTGTCGGGGACCCTGGACAAAGGAATCAAATACAGGAGCAAAGAGGTCCTTCTGCAGCTGTACAGGGCCCTAGTGAGACCACACCTGGAGTATTGTGTGCAGTTTTGGTCCCCTAATGTGAGGAAGGACATTCTTGCTATTGAGGGAGCCCAGCGTAGGTTTACAAGGTTAATTCCCGGGATGGTGGGACTGTCATATGCTGAGAGAATGGAACGGTTGGGCTTGTACACTCTGGAGTTTAAAAGGATGAGAGGGCATCTCAATGAATAATATAAGATTGTTAAGGGATTGGACACACTAGAGGCAGGAAACATGTTCCCGATGTGGGGGGAGTCCAGAACCAGGGGCCACACACAGTTTAAGAATAAGGGGTAAGCCATTTAGAACGGAGACGAGGAAACACTTTTTCTACACAGAGAGTTGTGAGTCTGTGGAATTCTCTGCCTCCGAGGGCGGTGGAGGCCGGTTCTCTGGATGTTTTCAAGAGAGAGCTAGATAGGGCTCTTAAAAATAGCGGAGTCAGGGGAGATGGGGAGAAGGCAGGAACGGGGTACTGATTGGGGATGATCAGCCATGATCACATTGAATGGCGGTGCAGGCTCGAAGGGCTGAATGGCCTACTCCTGCACCTATTTTCTATGTTTCTATGTTTCTATGTAACCCAGAAGGTCAGGAAACATCTCTTTTTCACTCTCTGGGTGAAAAAGATTTTCCTTGTCTCTGTTTTAAATGGCTTACCCCTTATTCCTAAACTCCCTGTGACCCCCCTGGTTCTGGACTCCCCCAACATCCTCCCCCACTGTTACTGCTCTGAGACCCACCTGAGAAATCCAGTGTGTTGTGTTGAGCCCTTGACTCGAGATCGCAGCTTAACATCGTAGCCCGAAGAGAAACACAAACAAACTTCCCGCTGCGATTCGGGTGAAAAACAACCGCAGGTCGAGGGCATTGAACCTTCGATTAACGGTGTTATGGGTGTTGGATTTGCAAACATTATGGATTCCTCAATGCGATTGGAATGAAGCTTAGAGTAATGATGGCGGCATTAGTACTGAGTGTATAATGTAACTGCTCCGACGTTCTTCAGAGTGGGTGTTAAGGGGGGGGGCGATGGAGGCAAGGCCGTTACATATGCATGAGGGCGTTTGCCTTGACACCCACTGTGGGTGGTTGTTTGAATGCTTGACAGAAGATCACCGTTTGCAGCATTAAAACAAGTCATAGCCTCAAAGAGGATTTTCATCAAAGACAATACGACGACATCTCACTGCTGCCCGAGGGTCTATGAACAGGCATTGAGAGAATTCTTTATTTTTAACTGACTGCATTATCATATACAAGCAAAGGCCTTGCAAACCACAATGGCAGGGTTCAGAGCCTTGGACTTGCCACTCCAGTCTTAACACACTGGCCTCTTCCCACGGCTTGTCATGTATAATAAAACAAAGGTCCGTTTTACTGACTCTTTTATCCACGTCGTAATAGCGCAGGGCGGCACGTTGGAGCAGCGGGAAAAGTTGCTGCCTTACAGCTGGTCTTGTTGGTTTGATCCTCACCGCGGGTGCTGTCTGTACGGAGTTTGCATGTTCTTCCCCGTGACCTGCGTGGGCTTTCTCCGGGTGCTCCGGGCTCCTCCCACATTCCAAAGGCGTGCGTACGGGTTTGTAGGTTTATCAACTTCTGTAAATAGGATAGAACTATTGCGATCGCTGGCCGGCATGGACTCGGTGGGCCGAATGGTCTGTTTCCACTCTGTATCTTTAAACTAAACACAGCAGTCACAGAGTTATACAGCACGGTAAACAGTCCACCTTGATCATGCCGATCAAGATGGCCCATCAATGCTGAGAGAATGGAGCGGCTGGGCTTGTACACTCTGGAGTTTAGAAGGATGAGAGGGTATCTTATTGAAACATATAAGATCATTAAGGATTTGGACACGCTAGAGGCAGGAAACATGTTCCCGATGTTGGGGGAGTCCAGAACCAGGGGCCACAGTTTAAGAATAAGGCCACAGTTTAAGAATAAGGGGTAAGCCATTTAGAACGGAGATGAGGAAACACTTTTTCACCCAGAGAGTTGTGAGTCTGTGGAATTCTCTGCCTCAGAGGACGGTGGAGGCCGGTTCTCTGGATACTTTCAAGAGAGAGCTAGATAGGGCTCTTAAAGATAGCGGAGTCAGGGGATATGGGGAGAAGGCAGGAACAGGGTACTGATTGGGGATGATCAGCCATGATCACATTGAATGGCGGTGCTGGCTCGAAGGGCTGAATGGCCTACTCCTGTACCTATTGTCTATTGTCTATTGTCTATAAACTTAGTCCCGAGACTGCGAGCTCTTGATGGTAAAGTCCGCAGGCCGCGGTTGGAGTGATCCCAGGGAAGGGATCGACTCCGATATTAAGTCCGCGCCCCGCGGTGGTGCCCAAGGTCAGTCCGAGGAAGTCTCCAGCTCCATCGATGGTAGGCCGCTGAGCAACCGGAGAATGCGATCCGGAAACATCGCATCTTCGGCAAGGTAATAGAGGTTGAAAAAAACAGTTTCCCCCTCCCACATAAAACAAACCGGGGCACATTTACACAAACTTATAAAACGCACTAAAAATACAAAAAAAAAATTGAAAAAAATTAAGAAAATTAAAATTGAAAAAAAGACGAAAGAACAAACAGACTTTTGGCGGGATTTGCCCCTCAGGTTCCTGTTAGATCTTTCTCCTCTCACCTTAAACCTATGTTCTATGGATCCTGATTCCACCACCCAGTGCATTCAGTCTGCATTCACTCTACCAATACACCTGCTGATCTTGTACACCTCGACAAGGTCACACCTCAGCCTCATGCACGCTGAGGAATAATGCCTTAGCCTGCCCAAACCTCGCCCCATAGCTCAGGCCCTTGAGTCCGGGCAATATCTTCGTGAATCCTCCTCGTTCTCGACCGCAAACGCCACCCACTCCTTCTCTCCAGAGACGCTGCCTGTCCCCCGCTGAGTTACTCCAGCTTCCTGTGTCCAGCTTCGGTTTGAACCAGCATCTGCAGTTCCTTCCTCGACGGTTCAGCGATGAGTCTGGCCTCGTCAGAACCCAGGGCTCAGCCTGCTCGCAAGGCAGGGAAATAGTTAAAAGACAATGATGAAATTCCCCTCTCCTTTCTCTTTAATCAGCGATGTTTTGTATCCTCGGGGAAGGGAAAATTCAAAGCTAAACAAAGTGGTGCTTGACTATTTGATGTGTTATTGATGTTAGGTGCTTATCTATATTTTATGAGTTAAAGTGTATTAAAATAGAAATTGCACCAGGAGCAGATTATGGTTCTGCAGAGGATGCTCTGGAATGTTCCAAGGATCACTCTGATGAAAGAGATATCTCCGCAGCTTCTGCGTTTGACAGCAAGGAATGCAGAGAGCAGTTTGCCATTGATTAATTTCATCAATCCGCGCTGCCAAATTCTTTTGATGAAGTCTCGCAGGAGAACAGAGTAAAAGTGGGTGCTCAGAATATTCCTGAAATGGGAATTCCGTCCCCTCCGAGCCGTGCCATTTCCCGATCGCCGTGCGTTTCATTTCCCGATCGCCGTGCGTTTCATTTCGGCTCAATGATTTCGTCTTTGCCAATGATATTAAAAGAAAAAACAGAACTGGGCAGGAATAGTAGCACACTGTAGCAATCTCGAGATGACGTGTTTCATCTCCGCAAAGATCAAACCCCGTCTTTTCATCAAAAGATCATCGAGGTCTGTTTCCTGATTTAATTAGCGCCAACACACCTTTGATGTGGGAGAAATATTTCATTAGATTTTAAATACGAAGCTTCCGTCCAGAAATTTTTTCTTGTCATCTCAGATGATATTTGAGACAATTTTTAAGATTTCTAAGATAAAAGAAACAAGCTGAAGTATTACTTTAGTCATTAAAGGAGTGAATAGATAATCTTGTGGATAGATTTCTTCCATTTTGTGACAGACGGAAGCACTGTTTTCGTTCCGATTTGAAAGATAAAATATCATGTTTAGCTGCTGAAAGTTGCTTGAAAAGATATGATTTGGAATGAAAATGACACCACCTCTTATGTTTGAAAGCTAATTTGCTGATAAGCCGACAAGTGATTATTTTTGGGTGTGGTTCTTGTTGGCAGGCAAGCAGGCAGGCATTTATTTCCTGTTGCCATGTGTAACGGTGCTGTTTGGTTTGGGAACAGCTCAAACTAAGACCGCAAGAAATTGCAGCGAATTGTGGAAGCAGCCCAGATCATCACACACACAAACCAACCTCCCTTCCATTGACTCCATTTGTACCTCACGCTGCCTCGGCAAGGCCAGCAGCATTATCAAGGACAACTTGAGAGTGGTGAATCTCCGGAACTCTCTGCCACAGAAGGTAGTTGAGGCCACAGTTCATTGGCTATATTTAAGAGGTAGTTAGATGTGGCCCTTGTGGCTAAAGGGATCAGGGGGTATGGAGAGAAGGCAGGGACAGGATACTGAGTTGGATGATCAGCCATGATCATATTGAATGGCGGTGCAGGCTCGAAGGGCCGATTGGCCTACTCCTGCACCTATTTTCTATGTTTCTATGTAAACCTTTTTGCAGAGCAACACCAGCTACTGAAGAACGCCAGCCACACCTTTATTGTCTACTCTGTTTCAATTTGCAATGGGATGTCCGCTCCTCTTGCTTGGCATGTTAATGTTCAGCCTGCAGCATCCGTGGGCGATGTCTGAGTCTTGTGCTACAAGTTACCCTGCAGTTTAGTCTGGCTGTTAAGTGTTTAGCGATGGGGAAAGCAGTAAAGTGGCCCGGTGTCCTATTGATCAGTAGTGACGCAGGTGTGTTTAGCCCAAGTGGTGGTCACGTTTTGGAACTCAGGCCTGGAACCTTGCAGCCCAGTCCCACGGAACGAGTTCATTCCAAGAGCTCTCCCGAGTTTTTAAAAAATCAAAACTCGTGGTAAGCACGGAAAGTGAACGTAGCGGGTACGTCGGAGCTCGGGGACGTCTCTTAGCGCTAACAGATACTCGGGAATCATCGCTAACGGCAGGTAAGGCCATTTGGAAAAATGGGCTGAAAGATGGCAGATGGAGTTTAATGCTGATAAATGTGAGGTGCTACACCTTGGCAGGACAAATCAAAATAGGACGTACATGGTAAATGGTAGGGAATTGAAGAATACAGTTGAACAGAGGGATCTGGGTATAACCGTGCATAGTTCCGTGAAGGTGGAATCTCATATAGATAGGGTGGTAAAGAAAGCTTTTGGTATGCTAGCCTTTATAAATCAGAGCATTGAGTATAGAAGCTGGGATGTAATGTTAAAATTGTACAAGGCATTGGTGAGACCAAATCTGGAGTATGGTGTACAATTTTGGTCGCCCAATTATAGGAAGGATGTCAACAAAATAGAGAGAGTATAGAGGAGATTTACTAGAATGTTGCCTGGGTTTCAACAACTAAGTTACAGAGAAAGGTTGAATAAGTTAGGTCTTTATTCTCTGGAGCACAGAAGGTTAAGGGGGGACTTGATAGAGGTCTTTAAAATGATGAGAGAGATAGACAGAGTTGATGTGGACAAGCTTTTCCCTTTGAGAATAGGGAAGATTCAAACAAGAGGACATGACTTCAGAATTAAGGGACAGAAGTTTAGGGGTAACATGAGGGGGAACGTCTTTACTCAGAGAGTGGTGGCGGTGTGGAATGAGCTTCCAGTGGAAGTGGTGGCAGCAGGTTCGTTGGTATCATTTAAAAATAAATTGTATAGGCATATGGATGAGAAGAGAATGGAGGGTTATGGTATGAGTGCAGGCAGGTGGGACTAAGGGAAAAAAGTTGTTCGGCACGGACTTGTAGGGCCGAGATGGCCTGTTTCCGTTCTGTAGCTGTAATGGTTATATGGTAAGCATGGGAAGACTCGTGAAGATTTTTCAACATGATGAAAAATGTCCACGAGAGCCCCGAGTACCGACGAGCGGCCATTACTGTAAATCTCTGAGTTCGAATCAGGGCAAACTCTTGGAATGAACTCGTACAGTGGGACAAGGGCTTTTACTCTGGCTGAGTGAGGTGGCAGGCCAATTTATTACTGAACCACAGACATATAGATTTTCAGCAGTCCGCAACTGGCTTGTAAATTTATAGTTTCAGAAGATGGACTCAAAAAGCTGGAGTAACTCAACGGGTCACCATCCTACCACAGCCAGAGAGCGGTCCTGAACTACTATCTACCTCATTGGTGACCCTCGGACTATGCTTAATCAGTCTTTACTGCCTAACCTTGCACTAAATGTTATTCCCTTATCATGGATCTGTGCACTGTGGATGGCTCGATTGTAATCTCAACTACCTCCTCTGGCAGCTTGTTCCATACACCCACAGTGTGACATAGTTACCCCTCAGATTCCTATTAAATCTGTTCTCTCCTTCACCTTAAACCTCTGTCCTCTGGTTTTCGATTCCCCGACTCTGGGCAAGAGACCTGATCTATTCCTCTCTTGATGTTGTATTTATTTTACGGAATGAAATGGAAAATGCTGGAGTAACTCAGTGGGTCAGACAGCATCTGTGGAGGACATGGACAGGCACCACTTCAGGGCCTGACAGACACAAACTGACGATAGACACAAAAAGCTGGAGTGACTCAGCAGGACAGGCATCATCTCTGGAGAGAAGGAATGGGTGACGTTTTGGGTCGAGACCCTTCTTCAGACTGGTTAGGGATGAGGGAAACGAGAAATATAGATGGTGATGTGGAGAGATAAGGAACAATGAATGAAAGATTTGCAAAAAAAGTTAATATTATAAAGGAAACGGGCCCATTGTTAGCTGTTTGTTGGATGAGAACGAGAAGCTGGTGCAACTTGAGAGGGGGAGGAATAGAGAGAGAGAGGGAATGCCGGGGCTACCTGACCCAAACAGTCACCCGTTCATGCAATAGTCAATAGTCAATGGTCAAATTATTCGTCTCATACACAATGAAGTGCAGTGAAATGAATTTGCCAGCAGCAGTACAATAAAAAAGAACACACAATACACAATCAAAACATGAACACAAAAACATCCACCACAGCATTCATCACTATGGTGGAAGTACAGTCAGTCCTCCTCCATTTTTCCCCATGTACCTCTGCAGTCGCCGCTGCCAGATCTACAGGCACGGTAAGTCCCGAATCGGCGCTTCCCCACCGGAGACCACGGCTTGAAGATGCCGTAGGCCGCGGGCTGGCGGTCGGAGCTCGTCTCCAGGGATCCCCGGCGAGGGATCCCGCTCCGGCGGGTAAGTAAGTAAGTCCGTGCCACGCCCGCGGCTAGAAGCACCGCAGTCCGTGAGTTTTAGATGATGTAGGCCTCCACAGATGCTACATCTAGATGCTGCAGGCATCCACAGATGCTGCCTGACCTGGTTACTAAAACCGGATTGAGATGTGAGTTCAAAGTAACGTTTACCTGTGAGGGTTTCATCCCTTTAAATATTGCAATTACATTTGAAGTATTCACACATTACCATCTTGCTAACCTTCTTAAATGACCCTGAAAGCCTTCGGCAGATTTACTGTGAAGCAATTTTATTGTGAACATGAATGGAAGGCACTAAGGTCGTTGTATAATTGAGGTCCTTCTTACAATGCAGCTTCCCCCACCACAAGTGGCAATGAATGTGAAGATGACATCTTTGCTTAAAGATGTTTGCCAAACTGAATTGTCTGTTGTCGAGCTAATGCTGGCCTTTAATAACCAAGACCTTCACAGCCCTTTGCAAAGCAATTCAATGCTAATAAAAAAGATGCTTTCAACACGAAACGGCAGGGCCTTCCTTGAAGCGAGCCTGTCGACAATTACATATTTGTCATTCAAGGACATGGTGTTCCATTTAAAAAAATTCTTGCTCTCGAGAAATTACATTTTAAATAAATAAATCCCATTTATAATTCACAGCAAATTTTCAACCTGTATGTGCTATTGTTAGTGTTGCCCTCAACCAATCAACATCTGCCGGGTGATAACTCACCTCTGAAATAAGTAACTTTATTTAGCGCAGAACAAGAGCATGGAAACAGGCCATTCGCCCCAACTTGCCCATACTGACCAACATGTCCCATCTACACTAGAGTCATAGAGATAGACAGAGCAGAAACAGACCCTTCACCCCAACTTGCCCACACCGCCCAACAGGGCCCTTCTACAACGATCCCGACCTCAAGTGCTGTCTGCGTGGAGTTTGCATGTTCTCCCTGTGGCCGCGTGGGGTTCCCCCGTGTGCTCCGGTTTCCTCCCACGGGTTTTTCGATGAATTGGCTTCTTTAAATTGCCCCCTAGGATTCCTGGGATGTCAGGACTTTCGTATGAAGAAAGACTGGATAGACTCGGCTTGTACTCGCTAGAATTTAGAAGATTGAGGGGGGATCATATAGAAACTTACAAAATTCTTAAGGGGTTGGACAGGCTAGATGCAGGAAGATTGTTCCCGATGTTGGGGAAGTCCAGAACAAGGGGTCACAGTTTAAGGATAAGGGGGAAATCTTTTAGGACCGAGATGAGGAAAACCTTTTTCACACAGAGAGTGGTGAATCTGTGGAATTCTCTGCCGCAGAAGGTAGTTGAGGCCACAGTTCATTGGCTATATTTAAGAGGGAGTTAGATGTGGCCCTTGTGGCTAAAGGGATCAGAGGGTACGGAGAGAAGGCAGGAACAGGATAATGAGTTGGATGATCAGCCATGATCATATTGAATGGCGGTGCTGGCTCAAAGGGCCGAATGGCCTACTCCTGCACCTATTTTCTATGTTTCCATGTTTCTATGTTTCTAGTGTGTAGGGAGTGGATGAGAAAGGGGGATAGCATGAAACTCACTCCCATTTGTATACATTGGGTGTCGAAGCAAAGAATGTCATTTGTGACAATAAAGCATTGCATTCCAACTCGTGTGAACGGGTGATCGATGGTCAGCATGGACTCGGTGGACTGACGGATCCGTTTCCCTGCTGTAGTTGAGTTTAGTTTATAGTCACGTGTGCTGATTTATCGTCACAGTGAAAGGCTTTTATTGCATGCTAACTGGCTGTATCAATCAATCAATCAAGGGTTGCGATTTCCAGAAGGAGATGATGATGCGGAAGTGGTCCTGAAAGGGAGAGGTTAACTGGCTGGGCCAAAGGGCCTGTTCCCATGCTATCTCACTGGATTAAACTAAACTATTATCCATGGCTGTGGGTGGCATTGAAGCCAAGGTGGTGGAGTAACTCAGTATCTCTGGAGAAAACAAATAGGTGACGTTTCAGGCCGAGACCCTTCTTCAGGCATCTGAATTAATCCTGAGCAAAAGACAAAGTGGGTCTGAAACATAGAAACATAGACATTAGGTGCAGGAGTAGAGGCCATTCGGCCCTTCGAGCCTGCACCGCCATTCAATATGATCATGGCTGATCATCCAACTCAGTATCCTGTACCTGCCTTCTCTCCATACCCTCTGATCCCTTTAGCCACATCTAACTCCCTCTTGAATATAGCCAATGAACTGTGGCCTCAACTACCTTCCGTGGCAGAGAATTCCACAGATTCACCACTCTCTGTGTGAGAAATATTTTTCTCATCTCGGTCCTAAAAGATTTCCCCCTTATCCTTAAACTGTGTGACCCCTTGTTCTGGATTTCCCCAACATTTGGAATAATCTTCCTACATCTAGCCTGTCCAACCCCTTAAGAATTTTGTAAGCTTCTATATAAGATCCCCCCTCAATCTTCTAAATTCTAGCGAGTACAAGCCGACTCTATCCAGTCTTTCTTCATATGAAAGTCCTGACATCCCAGGAATCAGTCTGGTGAACCTTCTCTGTACTCCCTCTATGGCAATAATGTCCTTCCTCAGATTAGGAGACCAAAACTGTACGCAATACTCCAGGTGTGGTCTCACCAAGACCCTGTACAACTGCAGTAGAACCTCCCTGCTCCTATACTCAAATCCTTGAAGAAGGGTCTCCACCCGAAACGTCGCCCATTCCTTCTCTCCGGAGTTGCTGCCTGTCCCGCTGAGTTACTCCAGCTTTTTGCGCCTATCTTCGGTCTAAACCAGCCAGTTCCCTCCTGCACTTCGGTGCTTGTGTAAGTTCTCCGGAGTTCCGTTGCAGGGCTGGGGAAGTCTGTGGGAACGTTCTATTCACTGCTGAGCTGTCTGAACGGTACTGGCACAGATTTTGATCCGTACATGAGTTATCACGACACCAGACATGCACATGTCCCATTTCACCACTCTCGAGTTGCGGAACGACCAAGCATTGACCTTGAGGCATTTAGTAACTCTACACCACTTGTGAGAAGATGGTTCATGTCGACTGCCATGTATTTGAGCAGCTGAAAACAAAGACATTATAGGCTTACATCTCTCCAAATTCACAGTGAATATCAAGCAGGAATTTCTGCTCTGTTCTCAAGCAAGCCTTTGTCTAAAAAGGGAACACTTTTGAATGTATCTTCATTGAAGACAATTAATTTTTGATTGCATTTTGTGATTGATTCACAATTCAGCTTTGTACCAGTATATTATACTTGGCATAAAAGCATAGGCAAACAGCAAATTGGTACAAAATCCTCTGTGTGTGTGTCTAATTTTATCTTGCATTCAGTTGTGTCTTGCATGAAGCTGTAATTTTTTTCAAGTGTATATGTTTAGCATAGATGCTTTCTTAGTCCCCATTCAGTCATGGCTGACCATGGGTGTCTCCAGGGTTGGAGGATGCCTGTGCGTGACTTTGTTTAACGTGGGGAGACTGGTGCACAGACAGCCACCCCACGGTCCTTGACAGATCTGGGTCAGGATCCAGTGGCGTGGAGTCCAAGACGACCGGAGACCCTTTTCTGCCGCAGCCTTCATCCGCCTTCCCAGCCGTTGTGACGTTAGCTCCACTAAGGTCAGCCATCGTCCTCCGCCTGTTCCACCGTTGAGGTCTTGGTTGGATTGGCTCTTTGTCAGAGACCTCCCCCTCGACCTTACCGCCATGGGTGGCCCTACCAGGAGCATCGACAGCTCCAGACGGCATCGCTCTCAGGATCTCAGGTCCACACGAGCTTCTCCACCACGACACGGTGACAATCCACAGAGATGCATACACGTCGGGAATCCTATACTCCGCTGAAATTCCAAGATGCATTTGGATACTGAGGACACCAGGAACTGCAGATGCTGGAATCTAGAGCAAGACAGACAATGCTTCAGGTCGGGACCCTTCCTCAGACGAGGGTCTGAAGTTCTATCTCTCCAACCTGAAGAAGGGTCTCAGCCCAAAACGTCAACTGTCCATTCTCAACAGATGCTGCCTGACCCGCTGAGCACGTTGTGGTTTATAAACTCATCTAAGATGGCGCCCAGGTAGGGTGGCCAACTGCTCCGTATTAGCCGGGACATCCCGTA
This sequence comes from Leucoraja erinaceus, assembly GCF_028641065.1. Classification (NCBI taxonomy): domain Eukaryota; kingdom Metazoa; phylum Chordata; class Chondrichthyes; order Rajiformes; family Rajidae; genus Leucoraja; species Leucoraja erinaceus. The sequence continues at coordinate 57,539,135 of NC_073387.1, read as the reverse complement.
TATTTGGGCTAAAATGGTTTGTCCCGTACGGGACTGCCCTTGCCCCGTATTTGACCGCTACTACTCGGGTCGAGGGGTCTGTCGGGTCGGAGCGCCACGTCCGGCCCCGCCTCACCCGTCCCGACGTAGTGCAGCCCATGGAGTGCAGCAGCAGCAGCAGCAGCGCCTCGCCCGTGGCCCCGTCGGTCGGTCGGCAACTGTCCGAACTTCGGACCTTCGCTCACCGCCGACACCACCGCCACCCCTCCTTCTCACGGCCGATCATTGGTTCACGAGTTGGACGGGGCGCCGGACTTAGCACACGATGTCGCGCGGCCCGGGCCAAAACTCCTCAGCTGCCCCGCCGGCTGGGCTTTGTGTGCAGTCCAGCACCCGGGGCCAACTCACCATTCACCCAGACACGGCCCAGTCGGTCAACGACTTGCCCCGGACTTGGTGATTTTGTTGATGTTGTGTCACGTGGGAATTTGTCCCTTATTTTGACCTTTTGTCCCTTATTTGTGAATGAGAAAGTTGGCCCCCCGATAACGCCCAAACCAGGAGATTCTCTGCGTGTTGGTCCCAGAAGTAGATCTGCAATCACTCATTAAAATCGCTCCACTCTTTTAAAGGGCCTGTCCCACTTTCCCGAGTTAATCACAAATTCTCCCCGAGTTTTCAAACTCGCAGAATGTTAGTAACGAGTCCGCAGGAGTCCATGGATGTATCATTGCGGCTCGCTATGCCAGCCGTAGGTACTCGGGGCATCAGTAAGTCGTGACGTTTTTTCGGCCTGATGGAAAATGTCCACCAGTAAAAAAATAGCCACGAATACCTGGCATAACGAGCCGCTACGATTTATCTACTTGTTATGAACATTCTACGAGTTTGAAAACTCGGGAGAATTCATGAATAACTCGGGAAAGTGGGGCATGCCCTTTAACCTCTACTCCAACTTTATTCAGACATTAATAGACTTCATCTTGCACTAATCGTTACTCCCTTTAGTTCAGTCTGGAGAAGGGTCTCGACCCGAAATGTCCTTCTCTCCTGAGATGATGCCTGTCTCACTGAGTTACTCCAGCATTCTGTGTCTAACTGTGGTACATTGAAACTGGGTTGGAGGGATAGGAAAGCAGACTATTATCTAAATGGTGGCCGACTAGGAAAAGGGGAGATGCAGCGAGACCTGGGTGTCATGGTACACCAGTCATTGAAGGTAGGCATGCAGGTGCAGCAGGCAGTGAAGAAAGCGAATGGTATGTTAGCTTTCATAGCAAAAGGATTTGAGTAGAGGAGCAGGGAGGTTCTACTGCAGTTGTACAGGGTCTTGGTGAGACCACACCTGGAGTATTGCGTACAGTTTTGGTCTCCAAATCTGAGGAAGGACATTATTGCCATAGAGGGAGTGCAGAGAAGGTTCACCAGACTGATTCCTGGGATGTCAGGACTGTCTTATGAAGAAAGACTGGATAGACTTGGTTTATACTCTCTAGAATTTAGGAGATTGAGAGGGGATCTTATAGAAACTTACAAAATTCTTAAGGGGTTGGACAGGCTAGATGCAGGAAGATTGCTCCCGTTGTTGGGGAAGTCCAGGACAAGGGGTCACAGCTGAAGGATAAGGGGGAAATCCTTTAAAACTGAGATGAGAAGAACTTTTTTCACACAGAGAGTGGTGAGTCTCTGGAACTCTCTGCCGCAGAGGGTAGTCGAGGCCACAGTTCATTGGCTATATTTAAGAGGGAGTTAGATGTGGCCCTTGTGGCTAAGGGGATCAGAGGGTATGGAGAGAAGGCAGGTACGGGATACTGAGTTGGATGATCAGCCATGATCATATTGAATGGCGGTGCAGGCTCGAAGGGCCGAATGGCCTACTCCTGCACCTAATTTCTATTTTCTATGTTTCTATGTTTCAGATACTCCCTTTATCGTGTCCACTGTAAATGTTTCGATTGTGACCATGTCTAGTGTCTCCACTGTACAACATGGAACTGCAGGTGCTGGTTTAAATCGAAGGTAGACACAAAATGCTGGAGTAACTCAGCGGGACAGGCAGCATCTCTGGGAAAGAGGAATGGGTGATGTTTCGGGTCGAGACTCTTCAGTTTCCACTGACTGGTTAGCACACAACTAAAGATATTCACAATACCATGGTGACAACAAACTAAACTGAACTATATTTGGTTATAGTTGTGAAGAAGGGTTTGAGGACTTCAGTGGGTGGTCGATCTATCCATTTGATTTCCTCTCTCTCCAGCTCACTGGCTTTGCAAAACGTTACCAAATTTTGGTGGAGGAAGAAACTGCAGATGCTGGTTTTCACCGAAGATAGGTACAAAGTGCTGGAGTAACACAGCGGGACAGGCAACATCACTGGAGAGAAGGAATAGGTGTCGTTTTGGGTCAAGATGGGCCAATAGACCATAGACAATAGGTGCAGGAGGAGGCCATTCAGCCCTTCGAGCCAGCACCGCCATTCAATGTGATCATGGCTGATCATCCCCAATCGGTACCCCGTTCCTGCCTTCTTCCCATATCCCCTGACTCCGCTATCTTTAAGAGCCCTATCTAGCTCTCTCTTGAAAGTATCCAGAGAGGCAGAGAATTCCACACTCACAACTCTCTGTGTGAAAAGGTTTCCTCATCTCCGTTCTAAATGGCTTACCCCTTATTCTTAAACTGTGGCCCCTGGTTCTGGACTCCCCCAACATCGGGAACTTGTTTCCTGCCTCTAGTGTGTCCAAACCCCTAATAATCTTATATGTTTCAATAAAATCCCCTCTCATCCTAAAGTATACAAGCCCAGTCGCACCATTCTCTCAGCATGTGACAGTCCCGCCATCCTGGGAATTAACCTGGTGAACCATCGCTGCACTCCCTCAATAGCAAGAATGTCCCAATGGACTAATTCTTCTCCTATCACTTAAGAACATACGGCTGAAGAATGGTCTCGACCCGAAACATCACCTATTCCTTTTCTCCAGGGATGCTGCCTGACCCGCTGAGTGAGTCCAGCACTTTGTGGCCGCCCCATCCATCGCTGGAAGGTTTTACAGCCAACCACACGATTATATCTCCCCTTCGTAGCATATAGATTGGTTCTTACCTCGGTGTAATGACTACAGTTGTGTATACGCTGTTCACCTCCCTCTCCACTGATGAGTCAACAGCCCAATTATTGACTCGTTATCTATTCAACGTGAGACTCCCAGGAAAGTGTTTGATGTACCTTTGCTTTGAGATTTCAGAACATCTTTGATGTTGGCAATATCTTTAAATCTTGGCAACTTTGCATGCTAAGGAGGTTTAGGGTGGAACGCAGGAGGGATTGGTGGAGGTGGAACATGTTTTAAGCCGAGGTTTAAAATAAGTTTCGAAAATGACATTTTTCTTCATCTATTACATAGAAACATAGAAATTAGGTGCAGGAGTAGGCCATTCGGCCCTTCGAGCCTGCACCGCCATTCAATATGATCATGGCTGATCATCCAACTCAGTATCCCGTACCTGCCTTCTCTCCATACCCTCTGATCCCCTTAGCCACAAGGGCCACATCTAACTCCCTCTTAAATATAGCCAATGAACTGTGGCCTCGACTACTCTCTGTGGCAGAGAGTTCCAGAGATTCACCACTCTCTGTGTGAAAACAGTTCTTCTCATCTCGGTTTTAAAGGATTTCCCCCTTATCCTTAAGCTGTGACCCCTTGTCCTGGACGTCCCCAACATCGGGAACAATCTTCCTGCATCTAGCCTGCATCTAGCCATTAGTCATAGAATTGTAATTTTGTACTGTGTGGATGCAGGAACATTTGCCAACCGAGATGTAGACCTCAGCAAGGCTCATTGGACACCTCCTAATGGAGCCGCGGACTCTGGTAGGAGGTAGCCGACTCTGTCGTCCAGGCCGCTGAGGAGGTCCCCAGCCCCGACGTCGGACTTAAATCACCCCGGCGAGCGGTCCTGGACATCGGGCTGCCCCTAGCGGCGACTGCAGAGGGCTCGGGGAGACCACGACCACGGGTGAACATTGGGGAACATTAGAGGAAGAGACTGACTTTGGTGCCTTCACTCACTGTGGGAAACTTTGATTCTGCTGAGTGGGGATGTTTTATGTTGAACTCTATCGTGTGTTTTGTTCTTTATTTTTATTGTATGGCTGTGTGGTGATCTCATTTCACTGTGCCATCTGGCGCATGTGACAAATAAATGTATCTGGTATCTTGTACCTTGGCCATCCAATAGCCCCATATCCCTCAGAACTAGTTCTATTCATGCACGTTCTTATCCTGTAAACACACAAGAGATAACGGCTATGTGCAGAGTTGATGAGACTTGGTTTTGGCATCATGGTCAACACAGACATTGTGGGCTGAAGGGCCTGTTCTTATGTTTACGAAGGAACTGCAGATGCTGGATTACACCGAAGATAGGCACAAAATGCAGGAGTAACTCAGCGAGCCAGGCAGCATCTCTGGAAGGAAGGAACGGGGACACTTCAGGTCGGATCCCATTCCTTCTTCGGACTGTCTGAAGAAGGGTCTCGACCCGAAATGTCACATATTCTTTCTGTCCACAGATGCTGCCTGACCCGCTGAGTTACTCCAGCACTCTGTGAAACGTCACCTATCCATGTTCTCCACAGATGCTGCCTGACCCGCTGAGTTACTCTGAGTTAAGGGGTTGGACAGGCTAGATGCAGGAAGATTGTTCCCGATGTTGGGGAAGTCCAGGACAAGGGGTCACAGCCTGAGGATAAGGGGGAAATCCTTTAAAACCGAGATGAGAAGAACTTTTTTCACACAGAGAGTGGTGAATCTCTGGAACTCTCTGCCGCAGAGGGTAGTCGAGGCCAGTTCATTGGCTATATGTAAGAGGGAGTTAGATGTGGCCCTTGTGGCTAAGGGGATCAGAGGGTATGGAGAGAAGGCAGGTGCGGGATACTGAGTTGGATGATCAGCCATGATCATATTGAATGGCGGTGCAGGCTCGAAGGGCCGAATGGCCTACTCCTGCACCTAATTTCTATGTTTCTATGTTACTCCAGCACTCTGTGAAACGTCACCTATCCATGTTCTCCACAGATGCTGCCTGACCCGCTGAGTTACTCCAGCACTCTGTGAAACGTCACCTATCCATGTTCTCCACAGATGCTGCCTGACCCGCTGAGTTATGTTGCAGCAGCATCTATGGAGCGAAGGAAATAGGCAACGTTTCGGGCCGAAACCCGGAAGGGTTTCGACCCGAAACGTTACCTATTTCCTTAGCTCCATAGATGCTGCTGCACCCGCTGAGTTACTCCAGCACTCTGTGAAACATCACCTATCCATGTTCCCCACAGATGCTGCCTGACCCGCTGAGTTACTCCAGCACTCTGTGTCTATCTTCGACATGCTCCTTTGCTGTTCTATGTTCATATTTTGCACATGAAGCTAAAACTGTAAATGTTTAATTGACGTAGTCATTAGCTCATGAGGCCATAGGTGATAGGAGTAGAATTAGGCCATTCGGCCCATCAAGTCTACTCCGCCATTCAATCATGGCTGATCTATCTCTCCCTCCTAACCTCATTCCCGTGCCTTCTCCCCATAACCCCTGACACCCGCACTAATCAATAGACGTGTATGAGTCCAAGTCTTCCATATCAATCTTACGTGCATGTTTAAATTGGCATGTCGTGTCAATAGCTGCCGTTCTGTTTCAGCCTGTCAGTTCAGTGTGATGTTCACAGACTGGGCCGATTAGACAGTAGATATAATAGATTGGGCAATAGCATTACTGGAGTGCTGAACACTGTGTAAATGTGATGTGTGGTGCATTTGCAATGGCCTGTTGTTGACATTGGCTTCAGCCTGGCTGTGCAGAGGATTAGCAAAGACACCATACAGTTACTCACGGAGCATGGTTAGACTATCGGGAAAGAATTAACTCATCATTCACCGTTTAGTTTAGAGATACAGCACGGAAACAGGCCCTTCGGCCCACAGAGTCCGCTCCTGACCAGTGATCCCCGCACACTAACACTATCCAACAACACACACTAGGCAATTTACAATTACACCAAGCCAATTCACCTACAAACCTGCACGTCTTTGGAGTGTGGGAGGAAACCGAAGATCTCAGAGAAAACCCACAAACTCACAGGGAGAACGTGCAAACTCCGTACAGACAGCACCCGTGGTCAGGATTGAACCAGGGTCTCTGGCGTTGTGAGGCAGCAACTCTACCCGCTGCTCCACCGTGCCACCTTAATCATAGTGATGTTTGATCAGGCACTGAATGTCCACACTAGTGCAGCTACTGCCTTGGAATCGACTTGTCTAAAGTAGGAACATAGACAATAGGTGCAGGAGTAGGCCATTCGGCCCTTCGAGCCAGCGCCGCCATTCAATATGATCATGGCTGATCATCCCCAATCAGTATTATAAAAGTATTAGAAATATTTAGAAACCAAGAACTGCAGATGCTGGTTTACTGAAGAAACACAGAGTGTCTGGAGTAACTCAGCGGGTCAGGCAGCATCTGTGGAGAACATGGATAGGTGACGTTTCACAGAGTGCTGGAGTAACTCAGCTGGTCAGGCTGGATCTGTGGAGAACATGGATAGGTGGCGTTTCACAGAGTGCTGGAGTAACTCAGCGGGTGCAGCAGCATCTATGAAGCTAAGGAAATAGGTAACGTTTCGGGTCGAAACCCTTCCGGGTTTCGGCCCGAAACGTTGCCTATTTCCAGAAGGGTTTCGGCCCGAAACGTTGCCTATTTCCTTAGCTCCATAGATGCTGCTGCACCATAACTGAGTGGGTCAGGCAGCATCTGTGGAGAACATGGATAGGTGATGTTTCACAGAGTGCTGGAGTAACTCAGCGGGTCAGGCAGCATCTGTGGAGAACATGGATAGGTGACGTTTCACAGAGTGCTGGAGTAACTCAGTGGGTCAGACAGCATCTGTGGAGAACATGGATAGGTGACGTTTCACAGAGTGCTGGAGTAACTCAGCGGGTCAGGCAGCATCTGTGGAGAACATGGATAGGTGATGTTTCACAGAGTGCTGGAGTAACTCAGCGGGTCAAGCATCTCTGGAGAACATGGATAGGTGACTTAGAGTGCTGGAGTAACTCAGTGGGTCAGGCATCGTGGGAACATGGATAGGTGACGTTTCACAGAGTGCTGGAGTAACTCAGCGGGTCAGGCAGCATCTCTGAAATAAAATGATTGGGACATTTTAGGTTGGAACCAATCTTCAGACCCTTCTTAAGCTGTTCAGGTCAGGTCGGGGGGGAGTTCCCACCGCCACAGGTACCGTGTAATTCCGCGCTACCTGCTCCATGGTCGGATAGTCAGCGACTAAACCGTCTCCCCCACCTGGTTTGCCGGGTGAGGAGGGGGCTGTGGACCCCCAGCAGGACCAAAAACAAGACCTGTCAAAGGGCGGATGAGCTCCTAGCGAGCCGATGGCCATCCACACTTCAGTAGAAGTTGCAATCACTGTCGTACAGGGCATTTTAAGGAATGAAGAAAAACATGAAATGTAATTCCTCCCTCTCCTTGCAAAGGACAAGTAGTATCGGAGATTCCTGACCCGAAACGCCACCCATCCTTTCTCTTCAGAGAAGCTGCCTGCCCCGCTGAGTTACTCCAGCACTTTGTGCTTCTCTCTGGTATAAACCAGCATCTGCAGTTCCTTGTTTCTACCGAAGGTTTGATATTTTCTTTCTCCACAATTCAATTTCGTATTATTTTATTTCTTTTTTTCCAGGGATTCATTCAGAACCTCCCTGTTATTGTCCGGAGATTTATCGCAGCCTCATCAAGGCCATTAAAATTGAGCACATTGAGCCAAAGCAACCCAGTTTATTGAATTCACAAAGGGGAGTGATGGCAGCTTCTGCGGGCTGTGGTCATGGCAAGCAGTGTGCTTTTGAAACCAATGCTGCAGCGAATTGCAATCTGCATTTAATATTTCCTGGCCTGATGCATGACATGCCAGATTGGCAACGTTCTGCCAGCGCAAACAGCAGCTCAAACAAAGAGGAAAAACGATAGACACAGAGTGCTGGAGTAACTCAGCGGGTCAGGCAGCATCTTTGGAGAACATGGATAGGTGATGCTGCCTGACCCGCTGAGTTACTCCAGCACTCTGTGAAACGTCACCTATCCATGTTCTCCACAGATGCTGCCTGACCCGCTGAGTTATGGTGCAGCAGCAGTTATGGTGCAGCAGCATCTATGGAGCGAAGGAAATAGGCAACTTTTCGGGCCGAAATCCTTCTGGAAATAGGCAACGTTTCGGGCCGAAACCCGGAAGGGTTTCGACCCGAAACGTTACCTATTTCCTTAGCTCCATAGATGCTGCTGCACCCGCGGAGTTACTCCAGCACTCTGTGAAACGTCACCTATCCATGTTCTCCACAGATGCTGCCTGACCCGCTGAGTTACTCCGGCACTCTGTGAAACGTCACCTATCCATGTTCTCCACAGATGCTGCCTGACCCGCTGAGTTACTCCAGCACTCTGTGAAACGTCACCTATCCATGTTCTCCACAGATGCTGCCTGACCCGCTGAGTTACTCCAGCACTCTGTGAAACGTCACCTATCCATGTTCTCCACAGATGCTGCCTGACCCCGCTGAGTTACTCCAGCACTCTGTGTCCATTTTTCAATTTCTGCTGGAAAGATTGGCGACACGTTATCTTTCCGCTGACTGGTTAGCACACAACAAAAGCTTTCTGGTAAGCTCCCCAAGTGGAATCTGAGGTGCTGTTCCTCCAGTTTGCGTGTGGCCTCAGGCAGGCCATGGATGAGGCCCAGGATAGAAGGGATGGGAAGACAAATTGATATGTTTAGCAACCGTGTGATCCAGGAGGTCAGATCTTGGATCACAGAGTGTCCCTGGATATTTGGACTGGATCACATAGCTGTTCATACTGCAGTAGAAAAAAAATAATGTAATCAATTAACTTTAAGAACAATAAATGAGCAGTGCAGGACGTAAACAAGGCAATAGTAGTTGGAATATTGAATTTGTTTCCAAATTGATGCAGGTGAAAAGATTGGATTGTCACAAAAACTCTCAGAGGGACAGCTCAAGAAAGTTAAAGGCTCGTTTTTTTTTTTCAATTTCCAAGCAATAATCCTCCACATCTACTAAAGATATTTTTCCAAACCGGAAAGATTTTTTGGCTCGGCACATTGTTAAGAAGGTTTTTGTCGTGGATTAGACAAGCATTGAGATTTAAGATCGACACAAATTGATTCAGTCTTTCAGGTAAAAACAAGATATATCAAAGATAGACACAGAGTGCTGGAGTAACTCAGCGGGTCATAGAAACATAGAAACATAGAAAATAGGTGCAGGAGTAGGCCATTCGGCCGTTCGAGCCTGCACCGCCATTCGTTATGATCATGGCTGATCATCCAACTCAGTATCCCATCCCTGCCTTCTCTCCATACCCCCTGATCCCTTTAGCCACAAGGGCCACATCTAACTCCCTCTTAAATATAGCTAATGAACTGTGGCCTCAACTACCTTCTGTGGCAGAGAATTCCACAGATACACCACTCTCTGTGTAAAAAATGATTTTCTCATCTCGGTCCTAAAAGACTTCCCTCATATCCTTAAACAGTGAGCCCTTGTTCTGGACTTCCCCAACATCGGGAATAATCTTCCTACTGCATGCTGCGTCAGGCAGCATCTGTGGAGAACATGGATAGGTGATGTTTCACAGAGTGCTGGAGTAACTCAGCGGGTCAGGCAGCATCTGTAGAGCTAAGGAAATAGGCAACGTTTCGGGCCGAAACCCTTCCGGGTTTCGGCCCAAAACGTTGCCTATTTCCAGAAGGGTTTCGGCCCGAAACGTTGCCTATTTCCTTCGCTCCATAGATGCTGCTGCACCATAACTCAGCGGGCCAGGCAGCATCTGTGGAGAACATGGATAGGTGACGTTTCACAGAGTGCTGGAGTAACTCAGCGGGCCAGGTAGCATCTGTGGAGAACATGGATAGGTGACGTTTCACAGAGTGCTGGAGTAACTCAGCGGGTCAGGCAGCATCTGTGGAGAACATGGATAGGTGACGTTTCACAGAGTGCTGGAGTAACTCAGCGGGTCAGGCAGCCCTGTGGAGAACATGGCCTATTTCCTTCGTTCCACAGAGTGCTGCTGAGTAAACTCAGCGGGTCAGGCAGCATCTGTGGGGAACATGTTTAGGTGACGTTTCACAGAGTGCTGGAGTAACTCAGCGGGTCAGGCAGCATCTGTGGAGAACATGGAAATTTCACAGAGTGCTGGAGAAACGTTGCCAATTCCTTCTCTCCATAGATGCTGCCACCCCCGCTGACTTACTCCAGCATTATGTGTCTACCTTCGATTTTACCAGCATCTGCAGTTCTTTCTTAAACATCATGTGACAGTGTGTGGACATTTAAAAAATGTTGTTGCCAATTCCGTAACAACTAACTGAATTCGAGTCGTTTCAACATTATTGATTTACCACAATGTACAGACCTTTGTGTATGCAACAAATCACTGCTGTCCTGTGGAGCTTCATTCTCTAAATAACATTGTTGGCTCCACTTTTCCTTGATCGCCATCACTTTTTTGCATATCTTTCATTCATTTGGTCCATATCACTGTCTATATCTCAAGTGTCACGAGTGTTTTATTGTTCAAGAAGGAACTGCAGATGCTGGAAAATTGAAGGTAGACAAAAATGCTGGAGAAACTCAGGGGGTGAGGCAGCATCTATGGAGCGAAGAAAATAGGCAACGTTTCAGGTCGAGACCTTTCTTCGCCGATGTTGGCGAAGTCCAGAGCAAGGGGTCACAGTTTAAGGATAAGGGGGAAATCATTTAGGACCGAGATGAGAAAATCATTTTTTACACAGAGAGTGGTGAATCTGTGGAATTCTCTGCCGCAGAAGGTAGTTGAGGCCACAGTTCATTGGCTATATTTAAGAGGGAGTTAGATGTGGCCCTTGTGGCTAAAGGGATCAGGGGGTATGGAGAGAAGGCAGGGATGGGATACTGAGTTGGATGATCAGCCATGATCATATCGAATGGCGGTGCAGGCTCGAAGGGCCGAATGGCAATTAAATTAATGACAATTAAATTGACTCTTGACTCTTGACTATTGATGGCCTACTCCTGCACCTATTTTCTATGTTTCTATGTTTCTATGTTTAAAGAGTGTTTTATTGTCAATGACAGTCTTACTTGCTGCAGCACAACAGAATATGTGATCATAATAAATAATATAACATACTCAGAAAAAAAAGAACAAACAATAACAGAGCTCAGAGCTTAGAACTTATTTGTTGTGTTTAATAGCCCGATGGCTGAAGGGAAGAAGCTGTTCCTGAACCTGGACGTTGCAGTCTTCAGGCTCCTGTACTTCATCCCGATGGCAGTGGTGAGATGGGTGTGTGGCCAGGATGATGTGTGGGTCCTTGATGATGCTGCTTGCCTTTTTGAGGCAGCGACTGCGATAGATCCCCTCGACGGTGGGGAGGTCAGAGCCGGTGGTGAACTGGGCAGCGGTCACAACATTTACCGCTCCTGGATGTTCAAGTTGCCGAACCAGGCCACGATGAAGCCAGTCATCTGCTGTGCACCTCTTCCCCTTTCCTCTGTCTAAAGAAGGGTCTCGACCCAAAACGTCACCTATTTTTTTTTTTACAGGTACAGCATGGAAGGGTGCTCACTGATTAGCAATCCCCACACATTAACACTATCCTACACACACTAGGAACAATTTTACATTCATATCAAGTCGACTAACCTACAAACCTGTGCATCTTTGGAGTGTGGGAGGAAAGCGAATATCTCAGAGCAGACCCACGGATTCCGTGGAATTCTCTGCCTCAGAGGGCGGTGGAGGCCGGTTCTCTGGATGCTTCCAAGAGGGAGCTGGATAGGGCTCTTAAAGATAGCGGAGTCAGGGGATATGGGGAGAAGGCAGGAACGGGGTACTGATTGGAGATGATCAGCCATGATCATATTGAATGGCGGTGCTGGCTCGAAGGGCCGAATGGCCTCTACTCCTGCAACTATTGTGTGTTGCCTATTACTCCAGCATTTTGTGTCTATTAATGGAACTGTTCCGCTGAAGTTTTCTGGCCTCTGCATTTGAATAAACACCTCACAGCCTTATTCTGCATCCCACAATAGTCTGGTATCGATGCAGCCAAAATCACACTGCTGGTGACAAACCTTCTGGAGGACATGTTCTGGAGCCAGGGGTCATGTATTTGAAAGATGTAAAAGTGGGGGGGAAATCCCAGTCTGCTGTACTCTGCTGAATGATTTGTGGACCAGTGTAATTGCGCATCTGCTCAGGACTGCCACAAGTGGAGTGGTTTGAAAAAGTAATTTGAAATCTAAATTATATCTGAGAGGAAGAAACGAGAATGCGTGTACTTTCCAATTACATTTGCAGAGTGATCCAAGACATGAGTCATTTTCAAGTGCAGTCAGACCGACACAAAGTGCTGGAGTAACTCAGCGGGTCAAGCAGCATCTCTGGAGAGAAGGAATGGGTGGCGTTTCGAGTCGAGACCCTTCTTCTGACTCAGGATGTGAGGAGGAACTCCTTTAGTCAGAGGGTGGTGAATCTAGAATACTTTTACTGTACAACAAAATTACATTGCACCTCCTTCGGTGTGTACATAGAGACACAGGATAAAAGATTTAAAAAGAACAAGACACAACAGCCATTGACTCACATATACACAAGATCAGTAAAGAAAATAATAAATTGGTATTAAAAATATTTTAAAAGAATATTACTTGTTATCTTTACAAGACGGGCATTGATAAAATTCCATTAGTTGCCTGAAGCAAATATTTTCATCAACAAAACCAGTAAAATATTCTTCCTGGCTGCAGTTTAAACAGGGCTGTAAACACAAAACACACCTATCATTTATAATCAATTCATATAGATTCAAACAGGTAGTTCAACTAGGATGGAATTTTTTAAAAAAAAGGACTCAAAATGCTGGAGTAACTCAGCGGGTCAGGCAGCATCTGTGGAGAACATGGATAGGTGATGTTTCACAGAGTGCTGGAGTAACTCAGCGGGTCAGGCAGCATCTGTGGAGAACATGGATAGGTGACGTTTCACAGAGTGCTGGAGTAACTCAGTGGGTCAGGCAGCATCTATGGAGCTATGGAAATAGGCAACGTTTCGGGCCGAAACCCTTCAGGGTTTCGGCCCGAAACGTTGCCTATTTCCAGAAGGATTTTGGCCCAAAACTTTGCCTATTTCCTTCGCTCCATAGATGCTGCTGGACCATAACTCAGCGGGTCAGGCAGCATCTGTGGAGAACATGGATAGGTGACGTTTTGGTCGGTTCCCTTCAGTCATTCAGTCCGAAGAAGGGTCTCGACCTGAAACGTCACCCATCCTTGTTCTTCAGAGATGCTGCCTGACCCGCTGAGTTACTCCAGCACTCTGTGAAACATCACCTATCCATGTTCTCCACAGATGCTGCCTGACCCACTCAGTTATGGTGCAGCAACATCTATGGAGCTAAGGAAATAGGCAACGTTTCGGGCCGAAGTCCTTCTGGAAATAGGCAACGTTTCGGGCCGAAACCCTTATGGGTTTCGGCCTGAAACGTTGCCTATTTCCTTAGCTCCATAGATGCTGCCTGACCCGCTGAGTTACTCCAGCATTTGCATTTTTTTTTTTGGTAAAAACGGCAGCTGCAGTTCCTCGTGTCTCAGGAGAGAAATGGACATTTAGGTTTGTTTGCCGAGCCAGGTTGGATATGTGCAGTCACTCGCATTCCGCCTGGTGATCTGGCCCGGGTATCTCTAATGATGCCTTCCAGCAGCTTGGCTTGTTTGAAGCTAAACTAATGGACATATAATTTGCTGGTTCTGAATTGTTGCCCTTGCTGTGTATTGCCACAACATGAAGTCCCACTGGTTCAGAAGGACAATCTTGACTCTAGTAAGCTGTTAAATACACAACTAAGGGGCTCCGCTCAGCATTGTTTGGACTGCCCGAGCATGCCTGAAGATTGCTGTCAGGACCAACAGTCCAATCTGTTCAGAGACACCTAATTCTTCCCCGCCTAACATCTGCATCTACTTTGCATTGATAAGTTACCGCTGAGCGAAGGGCTGGAATAAACGATGATTACACAGGGCCATTTGTGATCTCTGCCTTGTCCAGGCAGTTCCAGTATAAACCAGCATCTGCAGTTCCTTCTGACACCTTGAGGCTGGCACGGTGGCGCAGCGGTAGAGTCGCTGCCTGGCGGTGCCAGAGACCCGGCTTCCATCCTGATTACAGGTGCTGTCTGTACGGAGTTTGCACGTTCTCCCCGTGACCTGCGTGGGTTTTCTCCGGGTGCTCCGGTTTCCTCCCGCACTCCAAAGACGTGCAGGTTAGCAGAATAATTGGCTCCAGTAAAGATTGTAAATTGTCCCTAGTGTGTTTGGGATAGTGTTAGTGTGGTGGGATCGCTGGTCTTGGTGGGCCGCTGGGCCGGTTTCTGCTCTGGATCTCTAAGCTAAACTAACACTGTTGTCTTCTCCACTGCGAAATCTCCTCTAGGTTTGCCTAATTTGAAGAAATTCTATCAATAGACAATAAGTGAGAGAGTACAGAGGAGATTTACTAGAATGTTGCCTGGGTTTCAGCAACTAAGTTACAGAGAAAGGTTGAATAAGTTAGGGCTTTATTCTTTGGAGCGCAGAAGGTTAAGGAGGGACTTGATAGAGGTCTTTAAAATGATGAGAGGGATAGACAGAGTTGACGTCGATAAGCTTTTCCCACTGAGAGTAGGGAAGATTCAAACAAGAGGGACATGACTTGAGAATTAAGGGACAGAAGTTTAGGGGTAACATGAGGGGGAACTTCTTTACTCAGAGAGTGGTGGCGGTGTGGAATGAGCTTCCAGTGAAGGTGGTGGAGGCAGGTTCGTTTTTATCATTTAAAAATAAATTGGATAGTTATATGGACGGGAAAGGTATGGAGGGTTATGGTCTGAGCGCAGGTGTATGGGACTAGGGGAGATTATGTGTTCGGCACGGACTAGAAGGGCCGAGATGGCCTGTTTCCGTGCTGTAATTGTTATATGGTTATAAGTGCAGGAGTAGGCCATTCGGCCCTTCAAGCTAGCACTGACTCCAATGGGTGTTCTGCATCTTGTTTCCAGTTTATTCCCCCCCTCCCCTCTCATCCCCACCTCTACTTTCAGTCTGATAACGGGTTTCAACCCAAAACGTCACCCATTCCTTCTCTCCGAAGATGCTGCCTGTCCCGCTGAGTTACTCCAGCATGTTGTGTCTATCTTCAGTATGATCCAACATCTGCAGTTCCTTCCTACACATTTTGGCTTGAACTGTCCTGAGGGATATTTTTGTAACTTGAATAATCCTGTGCTTTCTAACATAGTTAAAAAAAAATGTAATGTTTGACTTTTATTCATTAGCCTTTTGTTTGCTTTTTGACAGCAATTTTCTGTTGTTGATTTGCAGTGGATGTTAGCCTTCTAACAGTAAAAGCTCAGCTTACAGAGAGCTTTTAGTTTGAGTTTAGTTTACAGCCAGGTGTACCGAGGTACAGTGTAAAGCTTTTGGTGCATGCTAACCAGTCAATGGGTAGACAATACATGATTATCATGGAGCCATTTACAGTGTACAGAGATACATCGAAAACATAGAAGCATAGAGAAATAGGTGCAGGAGTAGAGGCCATTCGGCCCTTCGAGCCTGCACCGCCATTCAATATGATCATGGCTGATCATCCAACTCAGTATCCTGTACCTGCCTTCTCTCCATACCCCCTGATCCCTTTAGCCACAAGGACCACATCTAACTTCCACTTAAATATAGCCAATGAACTGTGGCCTCAACTACCTTCTGTGCCAGAGAGTTCCACAGATTCACCACTCTCTGTGTGAAAAATGTTTTTCTCATCTCGGTCCTAAAATATTTCCCTCTTATCCTTAAACTGTGACCACTTGTTCTGGACTTCCCCAACATCGGGAATAATCTTCCTGCATCTAGCCTGTCCAACCCCTTAAGAATTTTGTAAGTTTCTATAAGATCCCCCTTCAATCTTCTGAATTCCAGCGAGTACAAGCCGAGTCTATCCAGTCTTTCTTCATATGAAAGTTGTTAATGTTTTATTATTATTAATGTTTAGTGTTTTCTGAGTCATTCATAACTGTCACTGTGTGTCATGTTGTTACTTGTGGGCGGAGCACCAAGGCAAATTCCTTGTATGTGAATACTTGGCCAATAAACGTACTTGCTTGCATGTTGTAGATGCCATGATGCATGATGAATAAATGATGTGAATCCCATCCATATTGCCAAGCCCAATTTCCTGATCAGGCAATGATCACAAGGCCTCGATAACATGCAGGAAGTAAATGTCGCACGCAATTAAAAAAACACACTCAAATGGGTTCTAATTTCCAAACATTTATCACCAGCGTCGGACGAAGTTCACAGGAATATCCAGAGAAATGATTAAATAAGCGGCTGCCACATCTGGCTGTACAAGCTTCAAGGCTCTGACTACACAACACGTCCCTTCTAAATGCCCGTCTGTTCACGATTTCGTTTTGCACGTTATCACAATGAGAAAATTAGCCTGAGCCTTCAAAAAAAAAAGAAAGAATTTTCTATTAAAAGAGCAGAATGCCTTTGGTCTTGGAAGCGATATTTAAATGAATCCTTTCTGTTGATCTGCCTGGGATTTGAATCAAAAAATCCAAATGCACACAAATGACTCTAAGTGAAATTCCTCCGAATATCTCAAAAGGTCCCTTTGTTGTTTCATGAAGGGGAAAAAATTGGTTTGAAGTGTGAAGATGGTCGCATATATGCTCTTGAAAATATGATATTGGTGGATTGTTTAATTGCTTGCTCCATTTGAATGGATTAAACATTATTCATATTATCTACCACTTCAATGAAATGGTGTGCCTCTGAAATGTCTTTTAAAATTAGATAATTTTCCCTCTTACCCCAAAATAAACCATCACAAATATTAGATTTGTTAGCAAACTGCTCGATTGTGGTTGTAAATTGTTTGATGTTCGATAGATAAGTATGAGCTGAAGGAATGGGTGACGTTTCGGGTCGAGACCCTTCTTCAGACCCGAAACGTCACCCATTTTCCTTCTCTGCCTCTTACTCCAGCATTTTCTGTCTAACTTTGGTTTAAACCAGCACCTGCAGTTCTTTCATACACAGATAATTATGTTATTGTTGAGATTATGGAGTCCATAGAGGCTTACACTCATACAGCGCAGAAACAGGCCATTCAGCCCAACTTGCCCATTCCGGCACATCTAAGCTTGGTCCAGTTCCCTGTGTCTGGCCCACATCCTTCTAAACCTTTCCTATCCATGTCCCTGTCCAAATATCTGTTGAATATTATTATTGTACCTGCCTCAGCCACCTCCTCTGGTCTGAAGAAGGGTCTCGACACGAAACGTCACCTATTCCTTCTCTCCATAGATGCTGCCTGACCCGCTGAGTTTCTCCAGCATATTTTGTCCACCGTCGATTTTTCCAGCATCTGCAGTTCTTTTTTAAACACCTCCTCTGGCAGCTCGTTCCATACATCCGCCACGCTCTGTGTGAAAAAGTTGACCCTGTGTTCATATTAAATCTTTCCCCTAACCTGTCCCACTTAGGCGACTCTTTGGGCGACTGCCAGGGACTAGTTTTAACGGAATTCACCTACGACACCTGGCGGCAACGTACGACAGCAAAAATTGTTGCCACTGTCGGCAAAATTTTTCAAAATGTTGAAAATATTGCCCAAAAAATAACCCAAGTGGGACAGGCCCATTAATGACTTTCCCACTGTTCCCAATTGTCCTGCACAGCAGGTCAAAATTTGGTTTCAATCTCCGTCGATCAAATGCCTTCAACCAGCAATGGTGATCGATCCACATAAACCCATCCAGTGACAATCCCACATTGAAATGAATCACCTTCCCCAATCCCACATTGTGAATTAAGAGAACCAACTATTCATCCCGTCCCCAAATATATTCTGTAGGTCATAGGAACATAGAAATTAGGTGCAGGAGTAGGCCATTCGGCCCTCCGAGCCAGCACCGCCATTCAATATGATCATGGCTGATCATCCAACTCAGTATCCCGTACCTGCCTTCTCTCCATACCCTCTGATCCCACAAGGGCCACATCTAACTCTCTCTTAAATATAGCCAATGAACTGGCCTCGACTACCCTCTGCGGCAGAGAGTTCCAGAGATTCACCGCTCTCTGTGTGAAAAAAGTTCTTCTCATCTCGGTTTTAAAGGATTTCCCCCTATATCCTTAAGCTGTGACCCCTTGTCCTGGACTTCCCCAACATCGGGAGCAATCTTCCTGCATCTAGCCTGTCCAACCCCTTAAGAATTTTGTAAGTTTCTATAAGATCCCCTCTCAATCTCCTAAATTCTAGAGAGTATAAACCAAGTCTATCCAGTCTTTCTTCATAAGACAGTCCTGACATCCCAGGAATCAGTCTGGTGAACCTTCTCTGCACTCCCTCTATGACAATAATGTCCTTCCTCAGATTTGGAGACCAAAACTGTACGCAATACTCCAGGTGTGGTCTCACCAAGACGCTGTACAACTGCAGTAGAACCTCCCTGCTCCTATACTCAAATCCTTTTGCTATGAAAGGTCAGTGTGTAGGAAGGAACTGCAGATACTAGTTTCATTATTCACTCTCAGTCTGAAGAAGGATCTCGACTCGAAACATCATCTATTCCTTTTCGAGTTTGACTTGAATTTTATCAGCCAAGTATATTCACATACAAGGAATTTGCCTTGGTGCTCCGCTCGCAAGTGATAATACGTACAATAGACAATTACAAATAAAACATCATAATTTAATCATGTGAAGAATGAAATAATATACCAGAGCAAAAGAAAGCTACAGAATTGTATCTGTTGAGTAGACAGAGATGTTGTCTAACTGGTTAAGAAGGAACTGCAGATGCTGGAACATCGAAGGTAGATAAAAGTGCTGGAGAAACTCAGCGGGTGCAGCTGCATCTATGGAGCGAAGGAAATAGGCAGAGATGTTGTCTGGCCCGCTGAGTTGCTCCAGTGTTTTGTGTCTATTGTCTGTACGTAGGTTACCTGTTCCTTTGTCCAGTACAGTAATAGCTCCTTCAGCCCACAATGCCTAATGCCAAGACCAACTCTTATCTGCCTGCTCGTGATCCATATCGCACCAGTCTCTGCGTATCCATGTGTCTAGACACAAGCCTCTTATATGCCACTATTGTATATGCTTCCTCCCCAAACCCTGGCAGCATGTTCCCCACATTCATCACACTCTCTGTGTAAAAAACAAACTTGCCCCTCCATGTACATCCATGTTCAACTTTGCCCCTCTCACCTTAAAACCCCTGTCCCACTGTACGAGTTCATTCCAAGACCTCTCCCCGAGTTTGCCCTGATTCCAACTCGGAGATTTACGGTAATGTCCGCTCGTCGGTACTCGGGGCTCTCGTGGACATTTTTCACCATGTTGAAAAATCTTCCCGAGTCTTCCCGTGCTTACCTGCCGTTTGCGAGTCTTCCCGAGTACCTGCCGTTAGAGTTACGAGCCGCTAAGAGACGTCCCCGAGCTCCGACGTACCCGCTACATTCATTCTCCGTGCTTACCACGTGTTTGATTTTTATTTAAAACTCTGGAGAGCTCTTGGAATGAAGTCGTACCGTGGGACAGGGCTATTAAGCAATGTCCTCTCGATTTTCCTGTCTTGGGGGGAAAAGGTTCCGACTGTCTTCCCTATCCTTACTGCTCAGAATTCCATTTGGCAGAGCACAATCTGCTGGCAATGTTCTGTGGATTGCATGCTCGGACTTGCCACAGCCTACAAGAGGGGATGATGAAATAGAGGGGCCATTCAGTCTGGGTTAACCTCGTTCTAGGATGTCGCATCTAATTTAGTTTAGTTTATTGTCACGTGTACCGAGGTACAGTGAAAAGTTTCTGTTGCGTGCTATCCAGTCAGCGGAAAGACAATACATGATTACAATCGAGCCGACCACAGTGTACAGATACATGATAAAGGGAATAACGTTTAGTTAATGATAAAGTCCGATTAAAGATAGTCCGAGGGTCTCCAATGAGAGAGATGACAGTTCTGCACCGCTCTCTGGTTGTGGTGGGATGGTTCAGTTGCCTGATAACAGCTGGGAAGAAACTGTCCCTGAATATGGAGGTTTTTAAGAAAGAACTGCAGATGCAGGAAAAATCGAAGGTAGACAAAAATGCTGGAGAAACTCAGCGGGTGAGGCAGCATCTATGGAGCGAAGGAAATAGGCGACGTTTCGGGTCGAGACCCCTACTCGGACACAGTCTGAAGATGGTTCTCGACCCGGAACGTCACCTATTCCTTCTCTCCATAGACGCTGCCTCACCCGCTGAGTTTCTCCAGCATTTTTGTCCACCTTCAATCTGGAGGTGTGTGTGCGTTTTCACACTTCTGTACCTCTTGCCTGACAGGAGAGGGGAGAAGAGGGAGTGACCGGGGGTGAGACTGGTCCTTGATGATGCTGCTGGCCTTGCCGAGGCAGCGTGAGGTGTGAATGGAGTCAATGGCAGGGAGGTTGGTTTGTGTGATGGTCTGGGCAGTTTGTGCAATGATATTTAACTACAGTGCTGCTCTGATATTCCATGCTTCTGATGCACAGAACAGACCCCAGGCACATATTTAGAGACGGCTAATGAAACGTGTTCCCTCTGCCTAAAATTCTATTTGATGAAGCCTTTCTCATTCGCACCTTTAATGTAGATTCACTGTGGGTCAGGCTCCTGCTCCTGTGAGGGATACCGCTGGGAGGCAAACCCTCGCGTTCAATCTTGTTTTAGATATGCTTTGAATCCAGATATCGAGCGTTAACTCGTGGGCAATGCTCAGTGGCCCTCGATGCATTTTATTTTCCGCTTTAAGTCCTTGTAAACTAGGGCAGCACGGTGGCGCAGCGGTAGAGTTGCTGCCTCACAGCGCCAGAGACCCGGGTTTCATCCTGGACCACGGGTGCTGTCTGCACGGCGTTTGCACGTTCTTCCCGTGACCGCGTGGGTTTTCTCCGGGTGCTCCGGTTTCCTCCCGCACTCCGAAGGCGTGCAGGATAGTGGGTTAATTGGCTTCCGTTAATTGATTAAAATAGAATAGAATAGAATACTGTTTATTGAACATAGGTTCAAACAAAATCACATCATGCAAACAAGAAAAAAACCAAGACACACAATTAACACAATTTACATAAACATCCATCACAGTGAATATCCAAACAACTCCTCACTGTGATGGAAGGCAAAGTCTTGTCTTTCCCCTGTCCTTTATTCTTGTCCCGATGTTAAAGACCCCGGTGGGTGAGCTATGGTAAGCCCCGCTGCCGTTAAGGCCGCGCCGGGCGATGTAAGGCCCTGCTCCGGGTCGTGATGTTAAAGCCCCCGGCGGGCGATGGTAAGTCCAGCGGCCATTAAAGCCGCGCCGGGCGATGTAAGGCTCCGCTCCAGATCGTTTCCAACCCCGTGATTCGGGCGGGAGAAGTTGCCATTGCGGGAGCTCCGAAAAGCGGTCTCCCACTAGGGACCCACGAGCTCCCGATGTCACCGTCCCCCGGGTCTGGAGCTGGAGCCTCCGAAGCTCCGGAGTTGGATCGCAGCCGCGCGCCACTACAGCGCTCCACGCTCCGAAGCCGGCCAGCCCCACGGTGGTGAGTCCGCAGGCTCCGCGACTGGAGCCCCCAGGTTGTTCTGGATGGAGGCCGCTCCACGGTGCTAGGCCCCAACGACAACGGAGACCCGACAGGGTAAAGGTCGGGTCCCCCGTACAGGGAAGAGATGTAAAAGTTTCCTCCACTGCCCCATGCCCCCCCTCCCCCCCCTTCATATACACAGCTAAAAATAATATATAAACTACAACCAAAACATGCACTTAACAGGACAAAAAGAAAAAAAAAGACAGAGACGGACTGCTGAGACCGCTGCCGCCAGGCGCCACCACTCCCGTGCGTAGGATAGTACTAGTGTACGGGGTGATTGATAATGTGAAAACACACACACGAGTCTGTGGCGAATCTGTGGAATTCTTTGCAAGATTAGCAAGTTCGCTGATGATACAAAAGGTTTTGCAGATAGTGAAGATGGTTGTGAACGATTGCAGCAGGATCTGGATCGATTGGCCAGGTGGGCGGGGGAATGGTTGATGGAATTTAATACAGAGACGTGTGAGGTGTTGCATTTTGGGACGTCGAACAAGGGCAGGACCTACACAGTGAATGGTCGGCCTCTGGGTAGTGTTGTAGAGCAGAGGGATCTAGGAGTACAGGTGCATGGTTCCTTGAAGGTCGAGTCGCAGGTAGATAAGGTGGTCAAAAAGGCTTTTGGCACTTTGGCCTTCATCAGTCAGAGTATTGAGTATAGAAGTTGGGAGGTCATGTTGCAGTTGTATAAGACGTTGGTGAGACCGCATTTAGAATATTGTGTTCAGTTCTGGGCACCGTGTTATAGGAAAGATATTGTCAAGCTGGAAAGGGTTCAGAAAAGATTTACGAGGATGTTGCCAGGACTAGAGGGTGTGAGCTACAGGGAGAGGTTGTGTAGGCTGGGTCTCTATTCCATGGAGCGCAGGAGGATGAGGGGAGATCTTATAGAGGTGTATAAAACCATGAGAGGAATAGATCAGGTAGATGCACAGAGTCTCTTGCCCAGAGTAGGGGTATCGAGGACCAGAGGACGTAGGTTCATGGTGAAGGGGAAAAGATTTAATAGAAACCGAGGGGTAACTTTTTCATACAGAGGGTGGTGGGTGTATGGAACAAGCTGCCAGAGGAGGTAGTCGAGGTTGGGACTATCCCATCGTTTAAGAAATAGGTAGGACAGGTTTGGAGGGATATGGACCAGGTGAAGGCTAGTGGGACTCGTGTAGATGGGACATTGTTGGCCATTGTGAGTGAGTTGGGCCGAAGGGCCTGTTTCCACACTGTATCACACTGTATGACTAATGCTGGGTAGACAGAGTCAGTGGATATATTTAAGGCAGAGATAGATAGGTACTGATTGTGAATGATCAGCCATGATCACATTGAATGGCGGTGCTGGCTCGAAGGGCCAAATGGCCTACTCCTGCACAGAGTGCTGGAGTAACTCAGTGGGTCAGGCAGCATCTGTGGAGAACATGGATAGGTGACGTTTCACAGAGTGCTGGAGTAACTCAGTGGGTCAGGCAGCATCTGTGGAGAACATGGATAGGTGACGTTTCACAGAGTGCTGGAGTAACTCAGCGGGTGCAGCAGCATCTATGGAGCTAAGGAAATAGGCAACGTTTCGGGCCCGAAACGTTGCCTATTTCCTTCGCTCCATAGATGCTGCTGCACCATAACTCAGCGGGTCAGGCAGCATCTCTGGAGAGAAGTAATGGGTGATGTTTCAGGTCGAGATCCTTCTTCAGCTGAAGACATGAAGATGGTATTTTCTTGACACTTTATAGAGTGTACAGTATATAGATCTGATAGATTGGGCGTAAAGACGATGCTTCCTCTAGTGGGAGAGTTGTCTATTGTCTATTGTCTATTGCCTATTAGTTCAACAGACGTGAAGCTGCGAAAGTGACTGCCCTTCTACCCGTCTATGACACGTTCTCCCAGATCAGGGCCGTGGATATCATGATGGAACGAGAGCTGGCCTTGATGTGTCCAGGATGTTTAGCTGTGAATGACATCAAAAAGGCATGGCTCACTGCAGGGGAACGTGAGCACTACTGGGGAGGTAGCGGACACAACTGCTGGATCTCACCTCCTGAGAACACCTGACGTTTGTCTGGTTTGATGCTTTTTACATCTGTCTGTAGCTCGCTATCAGTGGGATACCTTTGCAAGATTTCCAGCGACCAAGCACTTGTAGATGGTGGACACAAAATGCTGGAGTAACTCAGCTGGTCAGGCAGCATCTGTGGGGAACATGGATAGGTGACGTTTCACAGAGTGCTGGAGTAACTCAGTAGGTCAGGCAGCATCTGCGGAGAACATGGATAGGTGACGTTTCACAGAGTGCTGGAGTAACTCAGCGGGTCAGGCAGCATCTGTGGAGAACATGGATAGGTGACATTTCACAGAGTGCTGGAGTAACTCAGCGGGTCAGGCAGCATCTGTGGGGAACATGGATAGGTGACGTTTCACAGAGTGCTGGAGTAACTCAGCAGGTCAGGCAGCATCTGCGGAGAACATGGATAGGTGACGTTTCACAGAGTGCTGGAGTAACTCAGTAGGTCAGGCAGCATCTGCGGAGAACATGGATAGGTGACGTTTCACAGAGTGCTGGAGTAACTCAGCGGGTCAGGCAGCATCTGTGGAGGATGTGGATAGGTGACGTTTCACAGAGTGCTGGAGTAACTCAGCGGGTCAGGCAGCATCTGTGGAGAACATGGATAGGTGACGTTTCACAGAGTGCTGGAGTAACTCAGTAGGTCAGGCAGCATCTGCGGAGAACATGGATAGGTGACGTTTCACAGAGTGCTGGAGTAACTCAGCAGGTGCAGCAGCATCTATGGAGCTAAGGAAATAGGCAACGTTTCGGGCCGAAACCCTTCCGGGTTTCGGCCCAAAACTTTGCCTATTTCCAGAAGGGTTTCGGCCCGAAACGTTGCCTATTTCCTTCGCTCCATAGATGCTGCTGCACCATAACTCAGCGGGTCAGGCAGCATCTCTGCAGAGAAGTAATGGGTGATGTTTCAGGTCGAGATCCTTCTTCAGCTGAAGACATGAAGATGGTATTTTCTTGACACTTTATAGAGTGTACAGTATATAGACCTGATAGATTGGGTGTAAAGACGATGCTTCCTCTAGTGGGAGAGTCTAGGACTAGAGGTCACAGCCTCAGAATTAAAGGATGTTCCTTTAGGAAGATGAGGAGAAATTTCTTCAGTCAAAAGGGGGTGAATCTATGGAATTCATTGCCAGAGAAGGCTGTGGAGGCCAAGTCAGTGGATATTTTTTAAGGCAGAGATAGATAGATTTTTGATTAGTACGGGTGTCAGAGTTTATGGGGAGAAGGCAGGAGAATGGGGTTAGGAGGGAGGGATAGATCAGCTATGATTGAATGGCGGAGTAGACTTGATGGGACGAATGGCCTAATTCTGCTCCTATCACATGACCTTATGACCTTATAGATTTTTCTTTAATCTTCCAACTTTCACCCTTCTACTAAAACATCTGAAGAAAGTTCCCAACTCAAAAAATATCATCTTGCTACCATCAGGCTCCAGAGAGCAGGAATTTAACCTGTTCACTGCCGAGATGTTTTTACAGTAATGGCCATGACCGGCAGTGGCACTGAACAGGTTAACATATGTTGAGTGAAAAGCGTATATTTGAATCTCCTCGGAATACATTCACGTTATTCCCTTTATCATGTATCTGTACGCTGTGGTCGGCTCGATTGTAATCATGTCCAGTCTTTCCGCTGACTGGATAGCAGGCAACAAAAGCTTTTCACTGTACCTCAGTACACGTGACAATAAACTAAATCAAACTCATACTCAAATTTAAAATATTTATTCTATTGTGAACCATTGCAGCGTTTAGTGAAAGATAAACTTCAGATATTACTTCGGAGTCACGTGAGTGACTACGTGAAGAAGCCCGCCAGCCCGCATGCGCTCCAATACGTCTAACGCGTTGCTCCTCCAGCGGTAAGCTTTAAAGAGCCTTACAGGTAAGTCATGCACATATTCTGAGGTTTTTTGTTCAGTAATCTTGATTAGAGATCTTCGAGATTCGAATTACCATGGAATAATCCCGGGCAAAATCGAGACGGGCCGCGGGGAAACCAGCTACAGAGGACAGCGGGATTGCGGGTAGCTGGCAGCTGTCGATTTCGCCATCCGAGTCGCTGACGGTGCGGTCAGCAGCTTCCGACTTGGAGCCTGTCGAAAGCATTTTGGGGGTAAAGCCAAGATACAGTCGGACAGGCCTGTGTATGCGGACGAGTCAGGCCAGGAGCAGTCGCTTCCTACAATGGATAGCGTCTTCGGACGTTTATCCCGGATGGAGCACCTGAGGGAAAGGATGGTCCATCATGTTATTCTCCGGGAAACTGAGTTATATCAGCACGGGTCTCCTCGGGGGCCTGCAGCAGCACCTGGTTCAGGGCTGCATAATGTCTCCCTCTCTGAGGAGGGGAGTGTACGGAGTTAGTCCGAAGTGGATGGTAGAAACATAGAAACATAGAAAATAGGTGCAGGAGTAGAGGCCATTCGGCCCTTCGAGCCTGCACCGCCATTCAATATGATCATGGCTGATCATCCAACTCAGTATCCCGTACCTGCCTTCTCTCCATACCCCCTGATCCCTTTAGCCACAAGGGCCACATCTAACTCCCTCTTAAATATAGCCAATGAACTGTGTGGCCTCAACTACCTTCTGCGGCAGAGAATTCCAGAGATTCACCACTCTCTGTGTGAAAAAAGTTTTCCTCAACATCGGGAACAATCTTCCTGCATCTAGCCTGTCCAACCCCTTAAGAATTTTGTAAGTTTCTATAAGATCCCCCCTCAATCTTGTAAATTCTAGCGAGGACAAACCGAGTCTATCCAGTCTTTCTTCATATGAAAGCCCTGACATCCCAGGAATCAGTCTGGAGCTCTAGATCAGGAGTCGGCATCCTTGTTCAACCTTGTAGCGCCCAGGTCAGCTGCGTGCCCCGCAACTGGCTACAGTTCCTGGGTCGCGAAAACGAATTGAAAAAAAAATACGCCTGCGGGCCGATGAATTTGGGTTAGGGGCCGGATCCGGCCCCTGGGCCGTAGGTTACCGACCCCTGCTCTAGACGGTTAGAGGACGGCTCAGTTGCCTGATAACAGTCGGGAAGAAACTGTCCCTGAATCTGGAGGTGTGCGTTTTCACACTTCTGTACCTCTTGCCCGATGGGAGAGGGGAGAAGAGGGAGTGGCCGGGGTGAGATCTGTAATGGCAACGGAACTGATGCACACGACAACACAGACGCGAAACGTGGAAGAAATGTTAATAACCTTTAAGAGAAGTAACATTTGGGTTGAACGAGATTATAGAGGGGTGTGAATAATAAGAATGATTAAAGTTGCGAGAGCTGTCCCGGGAACAATGCACAAATATATCAGAGATTTCTTGGAAATGTTGCAAATAAAAGAAGATATGGACAATGTAATCGACTGCTAATCCGTGTGAAGAATGTCTAAGCAGTTCCAAATAGGCTCAACATTCACACAAAGGGTGATATTTCGTGCAGAGTTAATACACGTATAATATCTTGTCGCAGATGAAAAAGACCAGTAAATTGACTCCAGTCTATAACAAGATAGAGGGCAATTATTTTTGGAGTAGCATTGTAAGAAATCAGAGAACAAAAAATCACTGCTTGAGATGGGCTCACATTCAGTAGTCAAGAACAAGTCAACGCTACCTGCTTTTGTATGGACATTTCTTCTTCTCCACTCAGTGTCGTTCTGCTCCATCCATCTGTAATTGGGGGAGGTAATGAGGTCCTCCAGTGTCTGGAAAACAAAGTACTTTGCACCGAGCCTTATATCCAGGGTGGGTGAATCGAGGACAAGGGGCCATCGGTTTAAGGTGAAGGAGAAAGATTTAATAGGAACTCGAGGGGCAACTTTTTCCATACAGACGGTGGTGGGTAAACCACCAGCCACACAAGGTACCTGTAACAGCATTTAAAGTACATTTGACAGGTGGACAAGTGGTCACGGTGGTACAGCGGTAGAGTTGCTGCCTCGCAGCGAATGTAGCGCCGGAGACCCGGGTTCGATCCTGACTACGGGCGCTGTCTGTACAAAGTTTGTACGTTCTACCCGTGACCTGCGTGGGCTTTCTCCGAGATCTTCAGTTTCCTCTCACACTCCAAAGGCATCTACAGGATTGTAGGTTAATTGGCTTGGTATAAATGTAAACAATTGTCCCAAATGGAAAGACATTCTTGCCATAGAGGGAGTACAGAGAAGGTTCACCAGACTGATTCCTGGGATGTCAGGACTTTCATATGAAGAAAGACTGGATAGACTCGGCTTGTACTCGCTAGAATTTAGAAGATTGAGGGGGGATCTTATAGAAACTTACAAAATTCTTAAGGGGTTGGACAGGCTAGATGCAGGAAGATTGTTCTCGATGTTGGGGAAGTCCAGGACAAGGGGTCACAGCTTAAAGATAAGGGGGAAATCCTTTAAAACCGAGATGAGGAGAACTTTTTTCACACAGTTAGTGGTGAATCTCTGGAACTCTCTGCCACAGAGGGTAGTTGAGGCTAGTTCATTGGCTATATTTAAGAGGGAGTTAGATGTGGCCCTTGTGGCTAAGGGGATCAGAGGGTATGGAGAGAAGGCAGGTACGGGATACTGAGTTGGATGATCAGCCATGATCGTATTGAATGGCGGTGCAGGCTCGAAGGGCCGAATGGCCTACTCCTGCACCTAATTTCTATGTTTCTATGTTTCTATGTTCTATGACTCTACCAAGGACAGCCAAGAGTGTTCTCCAAATTTTAAATTGAGAACATTTGCGTTCTCCCTTTATAAAATAATTTCCTTTCTGTCCTGGGCCTCCTCCATGGCCAGAGTGAGTCCCACCGCAAATTGGAGGAGCAGCACCTCATATTCCGCTTGGGCAGTTTACACCCCAGCGGTATGAACATTGACTTCTCCAATTTCAGGTAGTCCCTGCTTTCTCCCTCCTTCCCCTCCCCTTCCCAGCTCTCCCTCAGCCCACTGTCTCCGCCTCTTCCTTTCTTCTCCTCCCGCCCTCCCCCCTCCCCCACATCAATCTGAAGAAGGGTCTCGACCTGAAACGTCGTATATTCCTTCGCTCCACAGATGCTGCCTCACCCGCCGAGTTTCTCCAGCATTTCTGTCTCCCTTCGATTTTTCCCTCACTTACCGAGGACCAAAATAAAATAATTATAGATCAGCCAAAAGAAAAAGGTTAATGCTTGGGGTGATATTTCAATCAGTTAAAAGAAGTGAAAGGAAATAAAAAAATGTGATACTTCCCTTTGAAAGTAAAGGTTGCTGGTTCAAGCTGCAGACACGAAACTGTATAATGATGTTAAATTAGCGAGAGAGATCGCAGCAGCCAGCTTTGTTTTGACCAGTTAGTAAAGTTTTGTGCTAAATTTAGTGAGGCAAAGTGGCGTTTCCTTGACAGCATTAAAAATGATTTTTCCCTGCGATCGCCACAAAAGGGCAAGTGCCTGTTAAATTGGACGCCTCTGAGAAGAAAATCTTTGAGTTTCCGCCACCTGAGACGTGGTTTCTTTTTGAAGTTTACCCAATATAAAGCAGAAATCATCTTTGAGTTTGCGTTCGGTTTATCGTTGAGGTACGGTGAAAAGCTTTAGCTGCGTGCCGTCTGGTCAGCGGGAAGGTGGCGCGGCGGTAGAGTTGCTGCCTTACGGGGAGTGCAGTGCCGGAGACCCGGGTTCGATCCTGACCGCGTGTGCTGCCTGTACGGAGTTTGCACGTTCTCCCCGTGTTTTATCATTAATGTTTTATTATTGTTCATCTTTAGTGTTTTCTGAGTCATTCGGAACTGTCACTGTATGTCACGTTGTTACTTGTGGGTGGAGCGCCAAGGCAAATTCCTTGTATGTGAATATTTAGCCAATAAACTTATGCCCCTGTCCCACTTCGGAAACCTGAACGGAAACCTCTGGAGACTTTGCGCCCCACCCAAGGTTTCCGTGCGGTTCCCAGAGGTTTTTGTTAGTCTCCCTACCTGCTTCCACTACCTGCAACCTCCGGCAACCACCTGCAACCGACCCCGACCACGGATGAACACGGAGGGGAGGCTGGCTGGACTATGGTGCCATCCTCACCTTGGTGCCATTTATGTTATGTTGTGTCGTGGACTTTCCGTGTTTGTGCTTTTATTTAATTCAATTTCAATTTTATTTTTAATATGTTTTATTATTTATTTATTATTCATTTATTCATCTATTTATTTATCTATTTATTTATTTATCTATTTATTTATTTGTTTATTTATTTATCTATTTATCTACATATTTATTCATTCATCAATTTATTTATTTATTTATTTATCTGTTTGTTTATTTATTTATTTATTTATTTATTTGTTATTTATTTATTTATTTATTATTAAAAAAAAATTATGATACTGCCTGTAAGGGAAATTCATTTCGTTGTCTCAAATTGAGACAATGACAATAAATTTGAATACAATACAAAAACCTCCAGGAAACCTTGGGTGGGGCGCAAAGTCTCCAGAGGTTTCCGTTCAGGTTTCCTAAGTGGGACAGGCGTCAATCTGCGCGAGTTTTCTCCGAGATCTTCGGTTTCCTCCCACACTCCAAAGACGTGCAGGCTTGTAGGTTAATTGACTTGGTGAATGTAGACATTGTCACTAGTGGGTGTAGGATTGTGTTAATGTGCGGGGATCGCTGGTCGGCGCGGACCCCATGGGCCGAAGGGCCTGTATCTCTAAACTAAACCATGCATGATTGCACTCTCGGTGTACAGATACAGGAATAAAGGAAAGAGTGTGAAGAGATTCAATTATACTTTTCACTCAACATACATTAACCTGTTCAGTGCCACCCCTGTGTATATTATCGGGTCATGGCCAATAGTGTAGAAACAGGTTAAATTATTCCTATCTACAACTTGATTTTTTGATTTGGGACCTTTCTTCAGATGTTGTACTAGATGGGTCAAAGCTGGAAGAACAAGGGAAATCATCCCTCAAGCTCCACACCAAAGGTTTGAGCATGTGTTGCCATAAGGCCACAGGTTCTAGCAGCAGAATGAGGCCATTCGTCCCATCAAGTCTACTCCACCATTCAATCATGGCTGATCTATCTGTCCCTCCTAACCCCAATCTCCTACCTTAACCCCGTAACGTTTAGTGTAAGGTAAAGTCCGATCAAAGATAGTCCGAGGGTCACCAGTGAGGTAGATAGTAGTTCAGCACCGCTCTCTGGTTGTGGTAGGATGGTTCAGTTGCCTGATAACAGCCGGGAAGAAACTGTCCCTGAATCTGGAGGTGTGTGCGTTTTCACACTTCTGTACCTCTTGCCTGATGGGAGAGGGGAGAAGAGGGAGTGACTGGGGTGAAACTGGTCCTTGATTGTGCTGCTGGCCTTGCCGAGGCAGCGTGAGGTGTAGATGGAGTGAATGGAAGGGAGGTTGGTTATATATTGTTACTCCAGAGGTGGATCGTTCTGTATGTGAACTGCAAGTGCTGTATTGAAGATTTAGGTTTAGAACAGAGAGAAGCTTTCTTTTGCATGCAATCCAAACACATCAGATAAACCGTCTGAAGAAGGGTTTCGGCCCGAAACGTTGCCTATTTCCTTCGCTCCATAGGTGCTGCCTCACCCGCTGACTTTCTCCAGCACTTTTGTCTACCTCAGATAAAGCATACACAGATACACTCGAGTGCAATAGGTGGAGCAAATGGGAAGATACAGAGTGCAGAACATAGTACTCAGCATTGTAGCCTATAGTTCCATAGACATAGAAACATAGAAACATAGAAAATAGGTGCAGGAGTAGGCCATTTGGCCCTTCGAGCCTGCACCGCCATTCAATATGATCATGGCTGATCATCCAACTCAGTATCCTGTACCTGCCTTCTCTCCATACCCCCTGATCCCTTTAGCCACAAGGGCCACATCTAACTCCCTCGTAAATATAGCCAATGAACTGGCCTCAACTACCTTCTGTGGCAGAGAGTTCCACAGATTCACCACTCTGTAAAAAATGATTTTCTCATCTCAGTCCTAAAGGATTTCCCCCTTATCCTTAAACTGTGACCCCTTGTGCTGGACTTCCCCAACATCGGGAACAATCTTCCTGCATCTAGCCTGTCCAACCCCTTAAGTATTTTGGTCTGACAATCTGTATCCATGTAATCTGTGCGTTACAATTCTGTCATTTCATCTACCGATCAACCTCGTAGTCACTCTTGCACATTGAAAATAGGTGCAGGGGTAGACCATTCGCCCCTTCGAGCCAGCACTGCCATTCAATGTGATCATGGCTGATCATCCCCAATCAGTACCTCGTTCCTGCCTTCTCCCCATATCGCCTGACTCCGTTATCTTTAAGAGCCCTATCTAGCTCTCTCTTGAAAGCATCCAGAGAACCGGCCTCCACTGGCCTCTGAGGCAGAGAATTCCACAGACTCACCACTCTCTGTGAGAAAAAGTGTTTCCTCATATCCGTTCTAAATGGCTTACTCCTTTTTCTTAAACTGTGGCCCCTGGTTCTGGACTCCCCCAACATCGGGAACATGTTTCCTGCCTCTAGCATGTCCAAACCCTTAATAATCTTATATGATTCAATAAAATCCCTTCTAAACTCCAGAGTGTACAAGCCCAGCCGCTCCATTCTCTCAGCTTATGACAGTCCTGCCATCCCGGGAATTAACCTGGTGATCCTACGCTGCACTCCCTAAATTTCTTAGACATTGGTGTCATTTGCCCAGGTTAACACTACTTCCAAGCCGAAGGGATAGACACAAAAAGTTGGAGTAACTCAGCGGGACAGGCAGCATCTCTGGAGAGAGGGAATGGGTGACGTTTTAGGTCTGAAGAAGGGTCTCGACCCGAAACATCACCCATTCCTTCTCTCCAGAGATGCTGCCTGCCCCGCTGAGTTACTCCAGCTTTTTGTGTCTATCCTTCGTTTGAAACCAGCATCTGCAGTTCCTGCCCACAAAATACATCCAAGCCTTCCACTAATTGAAGTGTGGTTTTCAATGGGCTGAGAAGATAATGTCAGAACATTGAAGCCCACCAGTTGGGCTTGCAAGGAGACTGGGTGGCATTTGCAGACAAGGCAAATCCTGTTCTCTTTGGATCAATAAATTTGCTTGTATTAGATTTAAGTTAATAAAAAAAGTTACAAATTTAAACATTGAATTGAATTGAATTGAATACATTTTATTAACCAGCTGTGTACACATACAAGGAATTTCCCTTGTTGCTCTGCTCGCAAGTAAAAACACGATATACAGTAGACAATTAAAATATTGTATTGAATGTAACTTGTTTATGTTGAATTGAACTGTGTAATAGCCCTGTCCCACGGTACGAGTTCATTCCAAGAGCTCTCCCGAATTAAAAAAAAATTAAACTTGTGGTAAGCACGGAGAATGAACATAGCGGGTACGTCGGAGCTCGGGGACGTCTCTTAGCGCTAACGGCAGGTAGTGCACGGGAAGACTCGTGAAGATTTTTCAACATGATGAAAAATGTCCACGAGAGCCCCGAGTACCGACGAGCGGCCATTACCGTAAATCTCCGAGTTCGAATCAGGGCAAACTCGGGGAGAACTCTTGGAATGAACTCGTACCTTGAGACAGGGGTTTAACTTTGACAAAACATGAACAAGTATAACAGGTTTTGTTTTCTTACATTTAATACATTGGCTTTATATCAGATGTTCAGTGGAATTGGTTTTTACTGAACAAGTTTAAGCTACGGTGGTGCAGCGGGTAGAGTTGCTACCCTACAGCCCCAGAGACTCGGGTTCAATCCTGACTAGGGGTGCTGTCTGTACGGAGTTTGCACGTTCTCGCCGTGACCTGCGTGGGTTTTCTCCGGGTGCTCCGGTTTCCTCCCACACTCCAAAGACGTGCGGGTTTGCAGGCTAATTGTAAATTCGGTAAAATTGTAAGTTGAGTATCGGCCCAAGAACCAAGAGAGATCCAAGACATTGCAAGACGTTTTGCCCAGGTTTGCTTTTGGTAAATGTAAATTGTCCCCAGTGTGTGCAGGATAGCAGTAGTGAACGGGGATTACAGGTCAGTGTGGACTAGGTGGGCCGAAGGGCCTGTTTCCGCGCTGTATCTCTAAACTAAACTAAACTAAACTAAAGTGTGGTAGGCACAGAAAGCTGGAGTAACTCAGCGGGACAGGCAGCATGTCTGGAGAGAAGGATTGTTGGCGTTTTGGGTCGAGACCCTTCTTCAGATTGACGTCAGGGGAGTGGGCAGTACAGAGATAGAATGTGGTCGGAGGCAGTAAGACTGGTGGGAGAACTGGGAAGGGGGAGGGGATGGAGAGAGAGGGTTACTTGGTATTAGAGAAGTCAATGTTCATACCGCTGGGGTGTTAGCTGCCCAAGCGAAATATGAGGTGGTTCTTTTGACTGTAGGAACCATTCGCTCCATCAAGTGGCTGCCAGCCCATCGCACTCAAACCGCTTGTGACAACTCTGGGCATGGAATTGGCATCCAAATCATTGGTGGAGAGATGTCATGGATTCAGATTGTCAGGGATAGGTGGCAATGATTAGCTGTAGTATCTGTCGTCAGTCAGTGGAGAAATTTGGAATCGTAGTGTTTTAGTTTTAAATTTTAGAGATACAGCGAGGAAACAGGGCCTTCGTCCAACCGAGTCCGCCCCGACCAGCGATCCCCGCACGCTAACACTACCCTACACACACTAGAGTCAATTCACATTTATACCAAGCCAATGAACCTACAAACCTGTACGTCTTTGGAGTGTGGGAGGAAACTGAGGATCTTGTAGAAAACCCACGCGGGTCAATAGACAATAGACAATAGGTGCAGGAGTAGGCCATTCGGCCCTTCGAGCCAGCACCGCCATTCAATGTGAGCATGGCTGATCATCCACAATCAGTACCCCGTTCCTGCCTTCTCCCCATATCCCCTGACTCCGCTATCTTTAAGAGACCTATCTAGCTCTCTCTTGAAAGTATCCAGAGAACCGGCCTCCACTGCCCTCTGAGGCAGAGAATTCCACAGACTCACCACTATCTGTGAGAAAAAGTGTTTCCTCATCTCCGTTCTAAATGGCTTACCCCTTATTCTTAAACTGTGGCCCCTGGTTCTGGACTCCCCCAACATCGGGAACATGTTTCCTACCTCTAGCGTGTCCAAGCCCTTAATAATCTTATATGTTTCAATGAGATACCCTCTCATCCTTCTAAACTCCAGAGTCACAGGGAGAACGTACAAACTCCGTACAGACAGCACCCGTAGTCAGGATTGAACCCGGGTCTCTTGCGCTGTGAGGCAGCAGCTCTACCCGCTGCAACTTCATAGTGCTGGAATTCTAATATCATTTGATAATACTTTAAGCAATAGGTTCATAACCTTTTTAAATTTGTTCACAGTGATGAAGTATTTACACAGTTGGATAATTGCTTTGGTCTTTTAACGATGCTATTTACTTTTCCAACCTTTAAGTGAAATGAATAAATTAAATTTCTCTTTCACCTGTAACAGGGACGGATAAATTTTCAATTCATTAATGTTTGTATACTTTAAGTGTGCATTTCAATAATATTCAGCACAGTGGCGCAGTGGTAGAACTGCGCTCTAACTGCGGCAGAAGCATGGTTTCGATCCTGATCTTGGGGGCTGTCTGTGTGGAGTTTGCACGTTCTCCCTGTGTCCGTCCTTCCGCTGGCTGGTTAGCACCTCATCGAAAGAAATGGTGTCATAGAGTGATACAGTGTGGAAACAGGCCCTTCAGCCCAACTTGCCCACGCCGACCCAACATCTCCCATCAACACTAGTCCCACCTGCCTGCGCTTGGCCCATATCCCTCTAAATCTATCAAATATGTTTTCAAGAGATTTCAAAGATTTCAATGGACTTTTATTGTCACATGTACCAATTAAGGTACAGTGATTTTGCTCTTAGAGCTAACGGAATCAAGGGATATGGAGAGAAAGCAGGAACGGGGTACTGATTTTAGATGATCAGCCATGATCACATTGAATGGCGGTGCTGGCTCGAAGGGCTGAATGGCCCACTCCTGCACCTATTTTTCAATGTTTCTATGTTTCTATCCATGTACCTGTCTAAATGTTGGTTGGTGTAGAAAGGAACTGCAGATGCTGGTTTACACTGAAGATAGACACAAAATGTTGGAGTAACTCAGCGGGACGGGCAGCATCTCCGGAGAGAAGGAATGGGTGACCCTTCTTCAGACTGACACGTCATCCATTCCTTCCCTCCAGAGATGCTGCTCATCCCGCTGAGTTACTACTGCATTTTTGGTGTCTATCTTAAATGTTGGTTGGGCATGGGCAAGATGGGCCGAAGGGCCTGTTTCCATGCTGTACGGCAGCAAGATGCCCATTCTTAGAAACATAGAAAATTGGTGCAGGAGTAGGCCATTCGGCCCTTCGAGCCTGCACCGCCATTCAATGTGATCATGGCTGATCATCCAACTCAGTATCCTGGACCTGCCTTCTCTCCATACCCCCTGATCCCCTTAGCCACAAGGGCCACATCTAACTCCCTCTTAAATATAGCCAACGAACTGTGGCCTCAACTACCTTCTGTGGCAGAGAATTCCACAGATTCACCACTCTCTGTGTGAAAAATGTTTTCCTCATCTCGGTCCTAAAAGATTTCCCCCCTTATCCTTAAACTATGACCCCTTGTCCTGGACTTCCCCAACATTGGGAACAATCTTCCTGCATCTAGCCTGTCCAACCCCTTAAGAATTTTGTAAGTTTCTATAAGATCCCCCCTCAATCTTCTAAACTCTAGCGAGTACAAGCCGAGTCTATCCAGTCTTTCTTCATATGAAAGTCCTGCCATCCAGGAATCAGTCTGGTGAACCTTCTCTGCAATCCCTCTATGGCAAGAATGTCTTTCCTCAGATTAGGAGACCAAAACTGTACGCAATACTCCAGGTGTGGTCTCACCAAGACCTTGTAAAACTGGAGAATCTAAGGAGAGGCAACCAAAGAAGATGAGTGGTGCCCTTTGCGGGATGGAAGTGGCTGCCTAAGCTTTTATTTTGATCTCTTCAAATGTAAGTTTAATTTGGCTTGTTATCCTTGTAAAAACAGCTAGCTGGCAAATCTTCCCCTCAACAAATAATTGCATCATCCATTCAGCAAAACAGTGGAAACCAGAAACACTCAAGAAAACATGGATTTCACATTACAGTAATCTCATTCGAGAACTCGCTGATGTTTCCGGGTGATAGTTGGTGGTGGGTTGATTGCATTTCAGAGGCTGCGTTTAAAATAAACAGTGCAATAATCAGTGATGGCGAAACATCTTATATTGGTGCACTCAGCAGATGGAGGAGTCAGGAAATGGATTGGATGGGAATGGAGGAGAATGGTTGATCCAATATCTTAGACTATTTTTTTATTTTTTTATTTTATTTTTATTAGCAGTACAGTAAATCACATTAATACATTCTTAGACTATTTTAGTTGACTTTATTGTCAGGTGTCGCGAGGTACACTTTTTGCTGCATGCTGAAGGGGCTGTCCCACTTGGGCGACCCACTCGCGAGTTCTGCCGAGTTTGCCCTCGACTCGTACTCACAGTATGGTCGACACAAGGTCCTAGGAGGTCTTCGTAACTCTCCTTCATGCTCGAGAGTGGTCCCCGCGTACTCGAGGCCTCAGCTGGGTCGCAGCGTATTTTTCAACATGCTGAAAAATGCCCGCGAGTAAAAAAAGGTCGCCATGGAAAAAATCGATACTTTTTTTACTCGTAGGTTTAGTCGTAGTAAGTCGTAGGAGGCCGGCATGTTAGTCGTAGGTAATCGAGGGTAGTTGAAGGTAGTTGTAGATAGTCTTCAACATAGTTGAAGGGAGGTCGAAGGAGGTTGTCTTCACTCAACAATATTTGGTGTTCAATTTTCCAGACATTAGTCGTAGCTAGTCTTCAACATAGTTGAAGGAGGTCTTCAACATGTCATTTTTTTCAAATTCTCCTAAACTCTTCTAAACTCACCAATTAGGTCGCCCAAGTGGGACAGCCCCTTAAACAGTCAGCGGAAAGACAATACATGATTACAATCGAGCCATTCGCAGTGTACAGATACATGATAAAGGGAATTAAGTTTAGAGCAGGATAAAGTCCTGTAAAGTCCTGTTAAAGATAGTCTTAGGGTCTCCAATGAGGTAGATGGTACTTCAGGACTGCTCTCTGGTTGGTGAGAGGATGGTTCAGTTGCCTGATAACAGCTGGGAAGAAACTGTCCCTGAATCTGGAGGTGTGTGCGTTTTCACACTTCTGTACCTCTTGCCTGATGGGTGAGGGGAGAAGAGGGAATGAGCGGGGTGAGACCGGTCCTTGATGATGCTGCTGGCCTTGCCGAGGCAGCGTGAGGTGTAGATGGAGTCAATGGAAGGGAGGTTGGTTTGTGTGTGTGATGGTCTGGGCTGCGTCCACAATTCTCTGCAATTTCTTGCGGGTCTTGGATGGAGCTGTTCCCAATCCGTGCTGTGATGCATCCCGATATAACGCTTCCAAAATGGGATTGTGTACAATGGGAATCAGTGGGAAGGAGTTCAGCTAATTGGCATTCTGCGCTCACTTTTATCCGATTATATTGTGTGCTGTTATTAAGTTAAGAGCATTCAAGGTCTAAGCTGTAAAAGTAAGTGACATTTATAAGGTCGCAGTTTAGATCTGGAGTGTGTCTTGTGAGGTATGTGACATATTTGTGCTTTTAAGAGAAGTGCTGGCGCTGATGAAAAAGGGACAATTATTGCACTGTTAGTTACGTGATCAACATTGAACACTTCGCCCAGGGAAACAAAGTTTCATCAAAACACCTAACTTTGAAAGGGTAAGGTTATTTGTAGCAGACTCTTTCTTTATTTGGTACAAATTGCTACACACACTTGCTGACACTGCATCTAGGGACTGCTGTAAAATCCCCATAACTTCTTTCTAATGGAACTTAGCAGAAACAAAGAACTGCAGGTGCCGGGTTTACACCAGGGATAGACACAAAGTGCTGGAGTAACTCAGCGGGACAGGCAGCATCACAAACGGATGGGGAGGCATTTTGGGTGGGAACCCGGGAAGGGAACTTTCCCCCCCACACACACACACACACACACACACACTTTATCTGAAGAAGGTTCCCGACCCATCCTTTTTCTGCCTGACCCTCCAGCAGTTTGTGTCTATCTTTCCAATGGACCTTGTCAAGAATCTTTCTATTAATGCCAAATGAAAGTTTTGTTTGACTGCTCTTCAGTCAAAGAAAAGACTACAGTCAAATTGTCCACAGTACACAGAAAAAGGGTGTAATATTTAGACACAAGACAATAGACAATGGG
The DNA here is from genome assembly GCF_028641065.1 of Leucoraja erinaceus. Taxonomy (NCBI): domain Eukaryota; kingdom Metazoa; phylum Chordata; class Chondrichthyes; order Rajiformes; family Rajidae; genus Leucoraja; species Leucoraja erinaceus. Next base: position 57,500,062 of record NC_073387.1, on the reverse strand, counting down.
TGCAGGTGTAGGCCATTCGGCCCTTCGAGCCAGCACCGCCATTCAATGTGATCATGGCTGATCATCCGCAATCAGTACCCCGTTCCTGCCTTCCCCTCATATCCCCTGACTCCGCTATCTTTAAGAGCCCTATCTAGCTCTCTTTTGAAAGCATCCAGAGAACCGGCCTCCACCGCCCTCTGAGACAGAGAATTCCACAGACTCACAACTCACAAAAAGTGTTTCCTCGTCTCCGTTCTAAATGGCTTACCCCTCATTCTTAAACTGGGGCCCTTGGTTCTGGACTTCCCCCCAACATTGGGAACATGTTTCCTGCCTCTAGCGTGTCCAAACCCTTAATAATCATATGTTTCAATAAGATACCCTCTCATCCTTCTAAACTCCAGCGTATACAAGCTGAGCTGCTCCATTCCCTCAGGATATGACAGTCCCGCCATCTCAGGAATTAACCTTGTAAACCTTACCACTCTTTATGCAAAAAAGTTAGCCCCTTTGGTTCCTATTAAATATTTTCACCTGCATTTTAAACCTATGTCCTCTGGTCCTCGATTCCCCTACTCTGGGCAAGAGACTCTGTGCATCTACCTGACCTATTCCTCTCTTGATTGTGTACACCTCTATAAGATCACCCCTCATCATTTTGCGCTCCAAGGAATAGAGACCCAGCCGACACAACCTCTCCCTGTAGCTCAGGCCCTCGAGTCCTGGCAACATCCTCGTAAATCTTCTCTGCACCGTTTTCCAGCTTGACAACATCTTTCCTCCAGCACGGTGACCTTTCCTTCAGAACTGAACCACAATACTCTAAAGGTAGACCAAATTGCTGGAGAAGCTCAGCGGGTGCGGCAGCATCTATGGAGTGAAGGAAATAGGCAACGTTTCGGGCCGAAACCCAAGGAAATGGGCAACGTTTTGGGCCGAAACCCAAGGAAATGGGCAACGTTTTGGGCTGAAACCCAAGGAAATAGGCAACGTTTTGGGCCGAAACCCAAGGAAATAGGCAACGTTTTGGGCCGAAACCCAAGGAAATAGGCAACGTTTTGGGCCGAAACCCAAGGAAATGGGCAACGTTTTGGGCCGAAACCCAAGGAAATAGGCAACGTTTCGGGCCGAAACCCAAGGAAATAGGCAACGTTTTGGGCCGAAACCCAAGGAAATGGGCAACGTTTTAGGCCGAAACCCAAGGAAATAGGCAACGTTTCGGGCCGAAACCCAAGGGGTTTCGGCCCGAAACGTTGCCTATTTCCTTCGCTCCATAGATGCTGCTGCACCCGTTGAGTTTCTCCAGCAATTTTGTCTACATTTGATTTTCCAGCATCTGCAGTTCCGTCTTGAACACAATACCCCAAATGCTATTTTGAGTCTGAAGATGGGGTTGGACCCAAAACCTCACCCATTTCCTTCTCTCCAGAGATCTTGCCTGTCCTGCTGAGTTACTCCAGCATTTTGTGTCTATTTACACTACTCTAAATGTGGCCTCACCCTTGTGTTAGACAGGCACTGTTGCCTGTATAAACCCAAGGCTCTGACTTGTACCATTGCCTGATAGCCACTTGATTGAATTGAACCACCATCTTGTTTTAGATTCCTCTATTACGGTGGCGCAGCGGTAGAGTTACTGCCTCACAGCGCAGGTGACTCGGGTTCAATACCGGCTACGGGCGCTGCCTGTGCGGAGTTTGCACGTTCTCCCCGTGACCTGCGCGGGTTTTCTCCGAGATCTTCGGTTTCCTCCCGCGCTCCAAAGACGCGCAGGTTTGTAGATTAATTGGCTAGGTATAAATGTAAACTGTCCCTAGTGTGTGTTGGATAGTGTTAGTGTGCGGGGATTGTTGGTCGGTACGGACTCGGTGGGCCGAAGGGCCTGTTTCCGCACTGTATCTCTGAACTAAACCAAGCACTGACACTCACTTCGGAGTGGGAGATTGCAACCTTCACGTGGGTCCGCCCTGTTTCGACGAATGCAATCGACCCGGCGTGCACACACAAATAAGATCGAATAGAACAAGTTGTCCTACAACTTTAGGCTGAAGCAGGAGAAGAATAAGATGAATATAATCACTTTGTACGTTGTGGGGGTCAGTACTTGTATTCAGGTGCGGGGAGATGCTGGTTTTAAACCGAAGATTGACACAAAAAGCTGGAGTAACTCAGCGGGTCAGGCTGCATCTCTGGAGGAAAGGAACATCCCTTCTCTCCAGAGACGCTGTCTGACCTGCTGAGTTACTGCAGCTTTGTGTGTCGATCTTGTATTAAGGTATAGCTCGAACAAGGAGTGGTGCTGTCTCAGGAATGCTGGATTGAGTCAAGACTCAAGAGCGTTTTGTTGTCCTGTGTGTCTCAGGTAGAACAATGACGTTTTTACTTGTAACTGACTCTTAATATGTGACTTGTGTTGCAATAATAACAAGTTGCCCTCGTTCATCTGGTCATTTTGTGATAAGTGCAAGACCGTTGCATGATATCAAAAGAAAACATTGTCTGTTATTTCCTAGTGATGAATTGAGAGACTGGTGTTGCCACAGCAACCTAAATCCTCGTTGAAGCCGGTGAAAGTACAAAGTGACAGCAGGCCCATTAGACCAAGGTTGCTGGTAAAGCAATCACATCACGGCTGGCTCAGAGTGGTCAGGTTAAAGGCGTTTTAGTTCTCTCCTGGGCCTGGTTTCCGACTGGTACCCAGTGCGTTATTACATCGGCTGGGGGGGGGGGAGGTAGCTAATATGTCTGAGTCTGGTTTCAGACTCAAGACAAAGTGGGTCCTACATGGAGACACGGTGAAGCAGCAGGTAGAGTTACTGCCTAAAGGGCCTGTCCCACTTTCACAACCTAATTCACCGCCTCTGCCGAGTTTGCCCTTGACTCATACTCGCAGCATGGTCGTCACGAGGTCGTAGCGGGCCGTGATGCTGGACGTAGGCACTCGTGGCATCAAGTAGGTCGGGGCGTTTTTCTAGCCTGATGAAAAATGTCCACGAGTCAAAAAGGTCGTGAATTAGGTCATGAAAGTGGGACGGGCCCTTTACAGCGAGCGCCAGAGTTTGTACATTCTTCCTGCGAGCTCCGTAGGTTTTCTCCGCGATCTCCGGCTTCCTCCCACACTCCAAAGACGTACAGGTTTGTAGGTTAATCGGCTTGGTTTAATTGTAAATTGTCCCTAGTGTGTGTAGGATAGTGTATGTGTGCGGGGATCGCTGGTCGGCGCGGACTCGGTGGGCCGAAGGGCCTGTTTCTCTAAACTAAATGCATTTGGATTTGGCATTTGCACTAAGTATGGATCAACTAATTGTCTTGACAAGTTTAGTTAGTTTAGTTGAGTTTATTGTCCCATGTACCGAGGTACAGTGAAAAGCTTTTGTTGCGTGCTAACCAGTCAGTGGAAAGACAATACATGATTACAATCGATCCGTTTACAGTGTGTAGATAAATGATAAAGGAATAATGTTTAGTGCAAGGTAAAGCCAGCAAAGACCAATCAAAGATAGACCGAGGGTCACCAATGAGGTAGATAGTAGTTCAGCACCGCTCTCTGGTTGTGGTAGGATGATTTAGTTAACCATATAACCATATAACCATATAACAATTTACAGCACGGAAACAGGCCATCTCGGCCCTTCTAGTCCGTGCCAAACACATATTCTCCCCTAGTCCCATATACCTGCGCTCAGACCATAACCTTCCATTCCCTTCCCGTCCATATAACTATCCAATTTATTTTTAAATGATAAAAACGAACCTGCCTCCACCACCTTCACTGGAAGCTCATTCCACACAGCCACCACTCTCTGAGTAAAGAAGTTCCCCCTCATGTTACCCCTAAACTTCAGTCCCTTAATTCTCAAGTCATGTCTCCTTGTTTGAATCTTCCCTACTCTCAGTGGGAAAAGCTTTTCCATGTCAACTCTGTCTATCCCTCTCATCATTTTAAAAACCTCTATCAAGTCCCCCCTTAACCTTTTGCGCTCCAAAGAATAAAGACCTAACTTGTTCAACCTTTCTCTGTAACTTAGTTGCGGAAACCCAGGCAACATTCGAGTAAATCTCCTCTGTACTCTCTCTATTTTGTTGCCTGATAACAGCTGGGAAGAAACTGTCCCTGAATCTGGAGGTGTGCGTTTTCACACTTCTATACCTTTTGCCCGATGGGAGAGGGGAGAAGAGGGAGTAGCCGGGGTGCGACTGGTCCCAGATGATGCTGCTGGCCTTGCCGAGGCAGCGTGAGGTGTCGATGGAGTCAATGGATTGTGCGATGGTCTGGGCTGCGTCCACAATTTGCTGCAATTTCCTGCGGGTCTTGGATGGAGCTGTTCCCAAACCGTGCTGTGATGCTCACCGCATCGGGTACAACAAACTCTGATGCCAGTTTGAAAACCATATATTTTCTTAGAGTGGAGAAGATTGTTAAAATGTAGACAGCCAGCTCATTTGGGACCCAGCGCATTAATTAGCCACGTTGAAGCGCATTTACCTGTGGCAGTGGGTTCCAGAGCTGATGACATGGTTGGTTCAAGTGGGAAAGAGAGAGTGAGTGTAGAAACAGGTTTGTCCCGTTGTGTATCAATGTTTCAACAGCGACACTTTAATTAAAAATAGACACAAAATGCTGCAGTAACTCAGCGGGTCAGACAGCATCTCTGGAGCAAAGGAACGAAATAGAAACATAGAAAAGAGGTGCAACCAGGAGTAGGCCATTCGGCCCTTCGAGCCAACCCCGCCATTCAACATGATCATGGCTGATCATCCAAAATCAGTACCCCGTTCCTGCTTTCTCCCCATATCCCCTTGGGTGACGTTTCAAGTCGAGACCTTTCTTCAGAGCCGAAACGTCACCTATTCCTTCTCTCCAGAGATGCCGTCTGTCCCGCTGAGTTACTCCAGCATTTGTGTCTATTTTCGGCTTCAACCAGCATCTGCAGTTCCTCTTAGTAATTTTCACTCTCATAGTCGTGTGAAACCATCGACTGATTTCCGACCACAAGTTGCTTGCTGCTAGATTATTGGTTGGCAAATCTTTCCCTGCCTGTCTGTGTGCTATTTCTATCTTATCGACTCTGTATGTTACATTTAGTTTAGTTTAGTTTTGTTGTCACGTGTACTGAGGTACAGTGAAAAGCTTTTTTGGTGCGGGCTATCCTGTCACCAGATAGACTGTACATGATTACACACGAGCCGTCCACAGTGTACAGCCACGGGATAAAGGGAATAATGTCTAGCGAGTATAGCTAGAGTTAGAAATGCTGCTGATGTAGTAGAGGTATCAATAGACAATAGACAATAGGTGCAGGAGCAGGCCATTCGGCCCTTCGAGCCAGCACCGCCATTCAATGTGATCAAGGCTGATCATCCCCAATCAGTACCCCGTTCCTGCCTTCTCCCCATATATCCTGACTCTGCTATTTTTAAGAACCTCTCTCTTGAAAGCATCCAGAGAACCGGCCTCCACCGCCCTCTGAGGCAGAGAATCCCACAGATTCACAAAAAATGTTTCCTCATTCTAAATGGCCTACCCCTACAGAAGTTCCTCCTTGCTCCTATACTCGACTCCTCTTGTTATAAAGGGCAACACCCCATTCGCACGGGGTGATGGCTGGTCGGCGAGTCCTCGGTGGGCTGAAGGGCCTGTTTCTGCGCTGTATCTCTAAGATCTACAAGTCTGAAGTAACTGAGCAGACCATCAGTTCAGACACCTTCATGTATCATTTTATACCTTAACGCGATCCAGAACCAAGTTTCCATTCTCAGCGTAATGAGAATTATTGACGAATTGAGGAGGGGAGTATATATTCATCTTATTTTCAATTCTTAATCAAACAGACAATGGAGGAGTTGTAATTTCAATACTTCATGACATTTTGCCCGGTGATGTGTTAATGAAGTAGACATTCTTTCAATTATCCGTCCGATAGGTGTTGGAGTTCAAAGTCCCTTTGGTCAATATTGAAGGCAAAAATGAAATTCTTAAATCATAGATAATAAAATAGATTTGCACAAATTAAACTTTTATGCAGCAATGTCCAGAATTTCTTTCTTTTTTTATATGAATAGTATAATTACAGAACTGGCAATTTTGAATTTAACATTTATATTTAACGTTAGTTCATTGCCCTTCATCGGTCAAGGAATTGAGTTTGGAAGTTGAAACATTATGTTCCAGCTGTACAAGACATTGGTGAGGCTGCATTCGGAGTATTGGTCACCCTGGTATAGGAAGGTTGTTATTGGGGGAGTGGGCAGATGCATGGCAGATGAAGTTTAATGCAGATAAATGTGAGGTTATCCACTTTGGTAGCAAAAACAGGAAGGCAGATTACTGTCTAAATGGTGTCAAGTTGGGAAGAGGGGAAGTACAATGGGATCTTGTACATCAGTCTATGAAAGTAAGCATGCAGGTAGAGCGGGCAGTGAAGAAAGTGAATGGCATGTTGGCCTTTATAACAAGAGGAATCGAATATAGGAGCAAAGAGGTCCTTCTGCAGTTGTACAGAGCCCTAGTGAGCCCACACCTCGAGTATTGTGTGCAGTTTTGGTCCCCTAATTTGAGGAATTATTTTAATTTCTGGCGAGCTTTGGAAACACTAATCGATGATTTTGGCACAATGATTGTGTGCATGGATATGGTAAATGTCCATCCTCAGACTGAAGAATGGTCTCGACCCGAAATGTCGCCCATTCCTCCTCTCCAGAGATGTTGCCTTACCCGCTGAGTTACTCCAGCTTTTTGTGCCTACCTTCGACTTAAACCAGCATCTGCAGTTCTTTCTTACACATGGTAATAGCCCTGTCCCACAGTACGAGTTCATTCCAAGAGCTCTCCCGAGTTTAAAAAAATCAAACTCGTGGTAAGCACGGAGAATGAACGTAGCGGGTACGTCGGAGCTCGGGGGCGTCTCTTAGCGGCTCGTAACGCTAACGGCAGGTACTCGGGAAGACTCGCTAACGGCAGGTAAGCACGGGAAGACTCGTGAAGATTTTTCAACATGTTGAAAAATGTCCACGAGAGCCCCGAGTACCGACGAGTGGCCATTACCGTAAATCTCCGAGTTCGAATCGGGGCAAACTCGGGAGAGCTCTTGGAATGAACTCGTACAGTGGGACAGGGGGTTTTTAATGTCCGTGCTCTGTTTGCCCGCGGGGGTGGAACATATCGCTACAAGACGAGACGGGAGGAACAAGTTGATCATTTCACTAGTTAGCGCGGTGCCATTCCGATGTTGCAGGAACACTGTCCCTTTATTAGCCATCCTGCTCTTGAAGATGCGGGGAAAGATATGACAGTGACTCGCTGTACGAGTGGGAAGCAGCAGGCAGCTCACAGGGAGCTGGAAGTACTGGGGAGAGATTGCAAGACACATCCAGGCAGTTATACCTGCTGGGACAAAGAGGTTGCATAGTCCAGGATCTAAGGAGAATGCAAACAATTACCCTGTGTAAAAATACTGGGGCGGAGCCAAGAGCAGCGAGCGCAGAAGGATATCAAGTCAAGTCAAGTCAAGAGAGTTTATTTTCATGTGTTCCAGATAGGACAATAAAATTCTTGCTTGCTGCAGTATTGTAGGCATAAATACAGATCTAATGCATTTCGTTGTCTCTGTACTGTGCACTGACAATGACAATTAAAATTGAATCTGAATCTGAATCTGAATCTGATCAGATCAGTGTGTCCATATACCATAGAATATATATACACACATTAATACACAGATAAAGCTGTTAAAGGCTGTTATAGTTCATAGTTTGTTTGAGTTGTGTTTAATGGTCTGATGGCTGTGGGGAAGAAGCTGTTCCTGAACCTGGACGTTGCAGATTTCAGGCTCCTGTACCTTCTACCTGAAGGTAGCAGGGAGATGAGTGTGTGGCCAGGATGGTGTGGGTCCTTGATGATGCTGCCAGCCTTTTTGAGGCAGCGACTGCGATAGATTCCCTCGATGGAAGGAAGGTCAGAGCAGATGATGGACTGGGCAGTGGTTACAACTTTCTGCAGTCTTTTCCGCTCCTGGACGTTCAAGTTGCCGAACCAAGCCACGATGCAACCGGTCAGCATGCTCTCTACTGTGCACCTGTAGAAGTTAGAGAGAGTCCTCCTTGACAAACCGACTCTCCGTAATCTTCTCAGGAAGTAGAGGCACTGCTGTGCTTTCGTTATGATTGCATCAGTGTTCTGGGACCAGGAGAGATCTTCGGAAAGATGCACGCTTAATGTGGAAGACAAGGTAAGTACAAAGCCTGCTGAGGTGTGTCGGAGTTCACCCTGGGGACTAATGCTTCTACTTGCATACCCAGCCTAGTATCAACACAGGGGGAGATATACCATCAACAATAGGCACTTCTCTATGAAGCATTTGTTTGACCGTGAAAAATCCGGGTCTCGACGCGAAACGTCACCTATTCCTTCGCTCCATAGATGCTGCCTCACCTGCTGAGTTTCTCCAGCGTTTTTGTCTACTTTCAGTTGAGAAGTTTTGCAATTAGCCTATTAGAAACATAGAAAATAGTCCGAAACATCACCTATTCCTTCACTCCATAGATGCTGCCTCGCCCACTGAGTTTCTCCAGCATTTTTGTCTACCTTCGATTTTGTTCCAGCATCTGCAGTTCTGTCTTAAACAAGGGTCCAGTTCTGATCTCGCTTGCTCTCTCCTGGTGTTTGCATGGTCTCCCAATGTCTACCGGTGTTACCAGCAGCTCCTCCAGTTTCTTCCCGCAAGCCAAAGACTTGTGTGTTGGTTCATTAGCCTCTGTTCATCCCCCCAGTGTGTGTGTGTGTGTGTGTGTGGTATCGACTAGTGGAGAGGTTGGAAGCTGCCTGACCCGTGGAGTTGCTCCAGTACTTTGTGGCCTTTGGAAGGATTATTGAGCCTAACTGCAAAGCCGGGGTGGAGTTTAGTTGGAATGAGAAGAACGCTTAACATGAAAGGCCAAGAGAGTCTATTTTCATCAAAGGAGAGCACAAGCTTGCTAGTACATCCTGTACCAGGGAGTGACACACAGAGAGCAGGATGTCTCTTGTTTACAGCGCCGGTCTCTGCGGTGTTGGTAGCCTTTAGATGTCTTTGAATTGAGAAACAAGACAAATAACTTTGTTGTCTATTTCTGACAGTTGTCTGAGCACCAGGGTTTTGTTAAAGAGCCATCATTAGTATTAAGTATTCACAGACATATGGGGTAATGCCCCTGTCCCACTTAGGAAGCCTGAACGGAAACCCCTGGAGACTCTGCGCCCCACCCAAGGTTTCCGTGCGGTTCCCGGAGGTTGCAGGTGGTTGCCGGAGGTTGCAGGTAGTGGAAGCAGGTAGGGAGACTGCCAAAAACCTCCGGGAACCTCCAGGAACCGCACGGAAACCTTGGCTGGGGCAAAGGACGCAAGGTCTCTTTAGTTTAGTTTAGTTTAGAGATACAGCACAGAAACAGGCCCTTCGGCCCATCGTGTCTGCGCCGACCAGCGATCCCCCCACATTAACACTATCCTACACCCACAAGAAGAAGGGTTTCAGCTCGAAACGTTGCCTATTTCCTTCGCTCCATAGATGCTGCTGCACCCGCTGAGTTTCTCCAGCTTTTTTGTCTACCTTCGATTTTCCAGCATCTGCAGTTCCTTCTTAAACACTTTTTTTTACATTTTTTACCAAGCCAATTAACCTGCAAATCTGCACGTCTTTGGAGTGTGGGAGGAAACCGAAGATCTCGGAGAAAACCCACGCAGGTCGCGGGGCGATCATGCAAACTCCGTACAGACAGCATCCGTAGTCGGGATCGGACGCACTATGGGAACTTCACTCGCCCCCCTGCAGGAACTATACAACAGGAGGTGCAACTCCAGAGCCAATAAAATCATGGGAGACCCCTTCCACCCCTGCAACGGACTGTTCCAGCTGCTACGGTCAGGCAAACGCCTCCGTTGCCATGCTGTGAGAACGGAGAGGTTGAGAAGGAGTTTCTTCCCAGAGGCCATTCGGGCTGTAAACGCCTATCTCACCAGGGACTAACTTTACTGAACCTTTTTCCTTCCAATATTTAATATGTAAAAGAATATGTGTGTGTTTATGATTGTGTTTATAGTTTGTTTGGTTGTTTGTTTGTTTGTCTTTTGCACAAAAGTCCGCGAGCATTGCCACTTTCATTTCACTGCACATCTCGTATGTGTATGTGACAAATAAACTTGACTTGACTTGACTTGACCCGGGTCTCCGGCGGTGCGAGGCAGCAACTCTACCGCTGCGCCACCGCGACTTTCACGGAGAACATTGATGTTAAGAAGTATAAGATCACGAGGGGAATAGATCGGGTAGATGCACAGAGCCTCTTGTCCAGAGTAGGGGAATCGAGGACCAGAGGACACAGGTTTAAGGTGAAGGGGAAAATATTTAATAGGTTGTTCAAGAAGGAGCTCCAGGTGCTGGAAAATTGAAGGTAGATAAAAGTGCTGGAGAAACTCAGCAGGTGAGGCAACATCTATGGAGCGAAGGAACAGGTGACGTTTTGGGTCGAGACCCGGAAGATGATGATGATGGTGATGGTGATGATGATGGTGATGATGATGTCTTTGAGGCACTGGATCGATGAAATAGGAGGAGAAGAAGCTGGTTTTGAATCTGATGGAGGCTGCTTTCAAGCTTTTGTTTCTTTCACCGATGAGAGCGGGGAGAAGAAGGAATGACTGGGGTGGGACAGGGATAAGTCTTTGATTATGTCGGCTGCTTTCCCGAGGCAGGGTGAAGTGTAGATGGAGTCAATGGTGGGGAGTGTGGTCTGTGTGATGGACTGGGCTACATCTACAATGGTGGGGAGTGTGGTGTGTGTGGGACTGGGCTACATCTACAATGGTGGGGAGTGTGGTGTGTGTAATGGACTGGGCTACATCTACAATGGTGGGGAGTGTGGTGTGTGATGGACTGGGCTACATCTACAATGGTGGATAGTGTGGTGTTTGTGGGACTGGGCTACATCTACAATGATGGGGAGTGTGGTGTGTATGATGGGACTGGGCTACATCTACAATGGTGGGGAGTGTGGTGTGTATGATGGGACTGGGCTACATCTACAATGGTGGGGAGTGTGGTCTGTGTGATGGACTGGGCTACATCCACAACTCTCTTGCAATTATTTTAAATTCAAAAGTTCCTGCAAAAAATGAAACTTGAGATGAAGAGAAACTTTCTTCTGGCTCGTGGCTGGAACATCATCATCTCCCCAACATTCAAATGAATTTGGTACCTGGTCCTTTTGCAAAGTTTGTTGTTCAATCCAACATCCATCGTTGCAAGTTTGTTGGCAGGTATACGTTGGGGAATTTGGTTATTAGTTGGACATGATGAAGGAGGGAGGAGAGAGGCAGATATTGTTGGTTACTAAGTTGGGATGAGGTTAGTTGGAGCATCTAATTGGGATAGAGAGGTTAGACATCACTGGTGGGAAGAGAGATAGTTGCGATCGCTAATTGGAGGAGTTATGGGGGGGTTGTTTTGTTGTTTCGTTGGAGCTCGTGGGAAAGGGAAGAAGACAACAAGGTCTTTGATCAACGTAGATCAAAGCTGGGCTTGCTATCTGGAGTGGGGTGATCTGGGGTTACTCATCATGATAGATGCTCTGGCTTCGAGGAGCTGTAATCTCCACGGTAATGGCATCAGCTGACGAAGCTGACAATTTGGCAGATGCTTTTTTGCCTCCGACGAGCTCTGCGAGCCCCCAATGAGTTGAGCACACCTCTGATTACCGGTAGCTCTCCGAGATGATGCTCTCCTGATGAAGGCAACATGCCAGGCTTCGAAGAGGACTGCAGGCGATGTTACACTCTTACACTGTGCACGAAACTCACGTGTCAGCCGCCTCACCGCGTTAATTAGCGGCGTCGGTTTTATAGAGACAGCTGCCATGGTGGCTTGCCTGATACTGAGTGACAATCCGTGACTTTCCCCTTGTGCTTCCCCTTTTCATCAGCTGAGAGATGCTCAGAGTCATGAAAGCCATTGCACTAATGAGCTGCCACCCTCAGTCGTGGTGGTGGCGATGAATTAAAGCCATTTAATTACACGTATAAAACAAACTCTGTTAAATGTCTCCAAATTATATATGCACACTTTATTTTGAAAGCAGAAGTTGGCATACTAATGTTCGGATGTGATTGTCTTTTTAGTCTCTGCTGAAGGTCACAGACTGATAAATAAAAAGAAAGACCTATTCTCACGGAACTGGAGACAGTCCGTGATTATTTACAAGCAGCAGGAAGGGCGGATTCACTCTCTATTGATTTGTGCCTTTTCCCACCCGCACACGCTCGCTGTATCATCAGCCCTTTGAAGAACGAGGTCCCCCCGCGCTCACTTTGCGAGCGAGAGCCGGAATGAAGCCCTAATTACGGCGCCCAGATGGAGGCGGCGCAGCGGCTGTGCGTGACCTGTTTATTTCTGAAGAAAAAAGTTTGGTCCATTTGTTGTGGAGGATTCAAACTTTGAGGGATGCAACTTTGAGACCAAACTTCTCCACAATTTCAGTGGGGCTCCAATTGAAGATGAGTCATGACCATGCCAAATCAACGTGGAGACAATAGGCAGGCCAATTCGGCCCTTCGAGCCAGCACCGCCACTCAACGTGGTCATGGCTGATCATCCACACTCAGTACCCCGTTCCTGCCTTCTCCCCATATCCCCTGACACCTCTATCTTTAAGAGCTCTAAGAAGGAACTGCAGATGCCGGTTGAAACTGAAGGTAGACACAAGATGCGGGAGTAACTCAGCGGGTCAGGCAGCATCTCAGGAGAAAAGCAATAGGTGACATTTCGGGTCGAGACCCTTCTTCAGGGCCAACTCAGTAATTCAACTAAGTGACACTTTATTGTTCCGTGTGCCTTGGTACAGAAGAATTCTTTCTTTTTGCATGTAGTCCAGTAATATCATACAGCAGACCTCACCTGAATGAATGAATGGATTATGAATTAATGAATGAATGATTGTATGAATGAATGAATGATTGAATGCATGAATGAATGAATGAATGCATGAATGAATGAATGAATGAATTAATTAATTAATTAATTAATGGATGGGTGAATGATACTTTATTGACACATGTGATGTGTCATAGTGAGATTCTTAGTTTTACATACACAGGTATGCAAATAGTCACCACCTAAAGGGTGGCGCCAGAGTTACAACATATTACATTACAGTATTCCATATGGACTGGGCATTGCAATCGACAATAGACAATAGGTGCAGGAGTAGAGGCCATTCAGCCCTTCGAGCCAGCAACGCCATTCAATGCGATCATGGCTGATCATCCCCAATCAGTACCCCGTTCCTGCCTTCTCCCCATATCCCCTGACTCCACTATCTTTAAGAGCCCTATCTAACTCTCTCTTGAAAGTATCCAGAGATCCGGCCCCCACTGCCCTCTGAGGCAGAGAACTCCACAGACTCACAACTCTCTGTGAGAAAAAGTCTCCGTTCTAAATGGCTTACCCCTTATTCTTAAACTGTGGCCCCTGGTTCTGGACTCCCCCAACATCGGGAACATGTTTCCTGCCTCTAGCGAGTCCAAACTCATAATAATCTTATACGTTTCAATAAGATCCCCTCTCATCCTTCTAAACTCCAGAGTGTAGAAGCCCAGCCGCTCCATTCTCTCAGTATATGACAGTCCCGCCATCCCGGGAATTAACCTGGTGAACCTACGCTGGGCTCCCTCAATAGCAAGAATGTCCTTCCTCAAATCAGGGGACCAAAACTGCACACAATACTCCAGGTGTGGTCTCACCATGGTCCTATACAACTGCAGAAGGACCTTTTTGGTCCTATACTCAACTCCCCTTGTTATGAAGGGCAACATGCCATTTGGTTTCTTCACTGCCTGCTGTACCTGCATGCTTACAGAGATTTGTTACATTTCTGGCTCTGGCAAAGTTACAAAAGTTAACTGGAAAGTCTTGGCCACTGGGCCACATTTGTTTTCCATTGATGAGCCACTAAAGATCACAAAACTCACTTCACTGCTAATTCCTAATTTGAATGGCATTCTTGCTATTGAGGGAGTGCTGCGTAGGTTTACAAGGTTAATTCCCGGGATGGCGGGACTGTCATATGCTGAGAGAATGGAGCGGCTGGGCTTGTACACTCTGGAATTGATGAGAGGACATCTTATTGAAACATATAAGATTATTAAGTGTTTGGACATGCTAGTGGCAGGAAACATGTTCCCAATGTTGGGGGAGTCCAGAACCAGGGGCCTCAGTTCAAGAATAAGGGGTAACACTTTTTCACCCAGAGAGTTGTGAATCTGTGGAATTCTCTGCCTCAGAGGGCGGTGGAGGCCGGTTCTCTGGATACTTTCAAGAGAGAGTTGGATAGGGCTCTTAAAGCCCCTGTTTCATGGTGCGAGTTCACCCAAGAGCTCTCCCGAGTTAAAAAAAAAACCCAATCTCGTGGTAAGTAAGTAGAATGAATGTAGCGGGTACGTCGGAGCTCGTGGATGTCTCGTAGCGGCTCGTAATGCTAACGGCACGTACTCGGGAAACGTGGAAACTCGTGAAGTTTTTTCAACAGTGTGAAAAATTTCCAAGAGTAAAAAAATACTCGTGATGAGATGCCACGAGGTTGATTTTTTTTTAAAACTCGGGAGAGCTCTAGGGTAAACTCGCACCGTGGGACAGGGCATCTTAAAGATAGCGGAGTCAGGGGATATGGAGAGAAGGCAGGAACGGGGTACTGATTGGGGATGATCAGCCATGATTACATTGAATGGCGGTGCTGGCTCGATGGGCCGAATGGCCTACTCCTGCACCTATTGTCAATTGTCTATTATCTGTCCAAGCCTTTCACTATTCTGTAAGTTTTAATGGAGTCCCCTCTCATTCTTCTAAACCCCAGCGAGTACAGGCCCAGTGCCGACAAACGCCCATCATAGCTTAACCTACTTATTCCTGGGGTAGTTCTTGTAAACATGCTCCTGGTTTTTTGTGTCGATCCTTTAGACAGCTTGTTCCATCCACCCACCACCTGCTGAGTGACAATGTTGTACCTGCACGACACCGATCTGTCTTCTCCATTGTTGTCGGTTAGCACACCTATCGACAATATTCCATCATTTTAGAAAAGGCACAGTACATCTATTGTTCAAAACATTGATCCATACATAGTGTACACAGAATGTACAGTTTTGCAGACAATGCTTAAACCCTTGTCCCTCCGTACTAGTTCATTCCAAGAGTTCTCCCGAGTTTGCCCCTGATTTGTACTCGGAGATTTACGGTAATGGCCACTCGTCGGTACTCATGGCTCTCGTGGACATTTTTCAACATGTTGAAAAATCTTTACCAGTCTTCCCGAGTACCTGCCGTTAGCGTTACGAGCCGCTAAGGGGCGTCCCCGAGCTCCGACGTACCCGCTACGTACACCGTGCTTACCACGAGTTTGATTTTCTTGGGAGAGCTCTTGGAAGTGAAGAAAGCGAATGGTATGTTAGCTTTCATAGCAAAAGGATTTGAGTATAGGAGCAGGGAGGTTCTACTGCAGTTGTACAGGGTCTTGGTGAGACCACACCTGGAGTATTGCGTACAGTTTTGGTCTCCAAATCTGAGGAAGGACATTATTGCCATAGAGGGAGTGCAGAGAAGGTTCACCAGACTGATTCCTGGGATGTCAGGACTGTCTTATGAAGAAAGACTGGATAGACTTGGTTGTATACTCTCTCGCATTTAGGAGATTGGGAGGGGAACTTATAGAAACTTACAAAATGCGTAAGGGGTTGGACAGGCTAGATGCAGGAAGATTGGTCCCGATGTTGGGGAAGTCCAGGACAAGGGGTCACAACTTAAGGATAAGGGGGAAATCCTTTAAAACCGAGATGAGAAGAACTTTTTTCACACAGAGAGTGGTGAATCTCTGGAACTCTCTGCCACAGAGGGTAGTTGAGGCCACAGTTCATTGGCTGTATTTAAGAGGGAGTTAGATGTGGCCCTTGTGGCTAAGGGGATCAGAGGGTATGGAGAGAAGGCAGGTTCTATTATTTATTATGTAATTTCGTTTTTCCTTCTATTATTTATTATGTT